>NC_058130.1:652246425-652270251 GCF_016433145.1 Gracilinanus agilis
ATCTGGTCATTTCTGGTGTTCAATTTGCTTATCAGTTCATTTGGTTTCTGAGCCTCACTTTCCAGTTGCAAGATTCTACCTTTTAAACTGTTATTTTCTTGCCAGATCTCTTCCATTTTCCTCAAAATCTCAGTTTTGAACTCTTCCATAGCTTGTGAGGAGTTTTCCTTATTTGAGGAGGGTCCGGATGCTTGTTTGTTCTCCTCCTCATTTGTTTGCTCGGTTGTCTGGATTTTCTCTGTGTAAAAGTTGTCGAGTGTTAAAGATTTCTTTTTCTTGTTGTTAATCTTTGTCTTCTGAACATTCCTGTGACTGAGTAGCCATCATTAGCCCAGCAGCTTCTCAGATTTATCCTCTCGCTCAGTGTCTGTCCGAGGTCTATTGGTTCCTGAGGTCTGAGTTGTGGTTTTTTCCAAGGTCAAGCCCCCTGGTGGACCCCCTTACTTGATCCTCTGCAGGAGGTTCCTTTACAAGTCTCAGGGCGCTGCTTCCACAGTCGTATACCCGTCTGCACTGGTTCCCCACTCAGGTTTTCAGAGCTTTAGTTCCTGGCTGTGTCTGCCTCCACCCACGCCTGCACCCAGCGTCCTCTCTCTGCTCCCGCACTCAGATTTCGCGTGCGTTCTTTGGCTCAATGGGGTCCTAAATCTTGCTGCTCTCAGGAACAGGCCCCGGAGCTGCCAATGACTCGATGGGTGCCCCAAGCTTGCTCTATTTCTTTTTAGCTGGCTTCAGAGCTCTAGATCTTGTGTGTGGAGGGGGTGGGGGTGGGGCGGTTGCTCAGGCCGCGATTAAGTGAGAGCCCTTTATAGCCTGGAAATGTCTTGATTCCACGTACCTTCCCCGCTGTGCCCTGTTGTGGGGTTCCTCCATTCATCTGGACTTGTTTTTATGTCCCCTTGAGGAGTTTTGTGTGTTTTGGTCAGGAGAGGTTAAGAGCTGCTTCTTACTCTGCCGCCATCTTAACCCGGAACCCCTGGTATGCCTTTTTTAGTGAAGAGAAGGAAGAAGGGAGATACATGGAAACTTTAATGTAATAAACATATAGATAAAGCAAAAAACAAAAAGGATAATCTAATATCAAAGTCATATACCTATTAGCAAATATTATGGAATAGTGTATAAAGTTGTCTCAAACTGATTTCTGTCAAACTGCTTTCCATTTTCCCCTACTTTTTTTTTTAGTCAAAAGGAGAGCTCTTTCCTAAGCCTAAGCAATTTGTATTTTCTGTTTTATTTAATAATAGATTTTTAGGTGCATTATTTTTCTGATTCTCCCTTATCTATTCTGTTCCAATGAACTATTTCTCTGTTTTTAAACTAATACCAAATTGCTTTAATGGTCACTGATTTATAATATTAATTGAGGTCTGGGAGTGCTATTTCCCTGTTAATACATACCCTTTTTCATCATTTCCCTTGACATTTTGGTCCATTAATTTTTTCAAAAAATTGATTATTATTTTTGTCAAATTCTACAAAGTCTTCATTTGATAATTTGAAAGAATAGCATTAAAATTATGAATCAAATTTGATAGATTTATCTTTTTATTATATTGGAAAGGCTCAGTCATGAACATGGAATATTCCTTTACCTCTTTAAGTTTTTCTTTATTTCTTTAAGTAAAACATCAGACTGAAATTATTCAGATCCTCTCCTTTTTTTGGGTAGCAAAGTTACTTGATGTATTTTGCAGCTATTTGAAATACAATTTTCCTTTTTATTACTGCTTCTTGCATTTTTTATTATTTATATAGATATGTATTTGATTTTTTAGGATTTATTTTGTAGCTTGCAACCTCCCTGAAGCTTTTGCCCTTGACTAGTATCTTTTCTGATTTTCTAGGATTTATTACTGTTATATCATAAGCAAATAGATATTTTAATTTTCTTTGCCTATCTTTATGCATTAAAATTATTTATATTTTCTTATTTGTTATTGCTAGCTTTTTCAGAATTATATCAAATAATAATGGGGATTGTGGATATCCATACTTTACTCTTCTTAGTTATAGGAAGTGGTTTATATTATCCCTAAGTGCATGACATGTTTGGTTTTTGCTTCAGGTAGATACTTTTTATCATGTTAAAAATATTGTGTGCATATACTTCATGGGATTTTAAATATACTTATTACATTTTGTCAAAATCTGCAAATATTAAGATAATCATATGGTTATAGATTTTTTGTCTTCATGTGATTAAATATGTCCATTTTTTAGGCCTGGATCTCTATCCACTGAGCTACCTAGTTGCCTTGAGGATGACAAATTATTAAGCAGCTTCTACACTGCAGTGCTTGTTCACAGTTTCTTGATCCCTCATGGTCCAATAACCCTCTGAATTTTGTATCACCCCTAGTTTTTTTATAATTTAGACCTTATTTTAATCACAATCACTTGTGATTGTGAAAGACAACTCTTGCATAAGAAATGTTAGGAGAATAGATACTTATTGAGAATTTGAATATTAGACATATCTAGAGTTAATACATGAGGTTATTACTGTTATAGCTAATAAATATTCTATAGGAGATTGACAAAGCTGTCAGGGATTATTAGATATTGATAAGAGATTGATAAAGTTGCTGAGAGCAGTTTGGTAAACCAGTGTCCTTATTTATTTGGAGGAGAGGTAGGGATAGGAAATAGGAGGTAAGAAAAATAGGATAGTCTATCCCTTAATCATATACTAAATTGTAAAATCCAAATCTTATAATAAATTCTCTAAACAACCCTACTTCTAACTGCCTTTCTTGGTATGATCTTCTTGCTTGGCAAAACAGACCTACTTTGGCCTACTCTGTCTAACTTATATTAAATTTTCTACCTATCTAAACCAACTAATTGATGAATATTAATTAATAAGTCTTTAACTTCTCCAACCCAGTATCTAGAAACAAACTGTCAGAAGTAACTGTCAGATCTTCTTGACAGAGTCACTGATGCTGTCCTGATCTCTCTGAAGCCAGAGGGAAGAGCTTTCTTAACTGATTTTTTCCCTTTTATAATTCTCTTAAAGTGATGGAGGGTAAGAACTATCTGCTCTGCCTCTTAAAGCAACAAAGTGATGTTAATAAAACTTCCTTTAACATTACCTTATATGGAGGGGTTCTTTAATTTTATCTTAATATGGTTATAATTACTTATATCTGGGATATAGTAACTTTATTTTTTGGTTTGGAGGTGGAAAAGGTTTACAAAACCTCCCTTTTCTCCCTTCTTGCTTATCCTTTTATTCTATCTCTAGATTTTTCTATTCCATTCCTGATTCACAACCCTAACATCTCTAGTGCTGTTGCTTCCCAATTGTATATAACTCTGTGATATTTCATGAAACAATGTGTCATATCTAGTTTCCACTATATATGTGTACCCAGATGAGTGGGTAGAGGAGGAAGTTTGCAAATTTTATCAATCTGATTTAACTTGGCAGAAATGACTGGGCATGATACTGGGAGGAAGAGGGAAGAGAAATCACTATCAAAATAACTAGTAAGCTATATAGGTAAATTTTTTCTAACAGGAAACAGAATAAAAGCCAAAAAAATAAGGTGAAAGGAGAGAGACAATAATGTATAAAAGGGAAGTGGAAAGGAGAGAAAGTGGGAGGAGAAAAGAGAGAGTCAAACAAAAGAGACAGAGAGAGAAGCAGAGATAGAGACAGAAAATAGAGAAAAGGAGAAAGACAGAAAGATAGATTCACAGACAGAAACAGACACACACACAGAGAGAGAGAGAGTGAAGAGAGATAGAAATGGAGACACTAATCCAATGAAAAATATGATATGAGAATAAACTAATTAGGTATGTGTGTATATGAATCACTTTTAATATATATGCTAATCATTCTTGTTATATATTTAATGATAAATAGTTTTAACTATAGTAGTTTATTTTCAGGAGCCATAGTTTCCCTTAAAAATCAGCTTTATGGTTATATGCGATTTGTTGCCAAATATATTTTGCAAGATTAAAAGGGGAAAAAAGATCCTGCTGTTCAGTTTTGGAATATTAGCTAATGATCCCCAATTTATGTAGATTGACATTTTAATTCTAATTCAGATGAATTAAATATGAAATTTTAGGAGAATAATACAATTAGCTTTAACATTTATGCATTGGTGAATTATTAAATTAAAAAATAAACATATTGAAAGGAATCATTTAATTTTTTTTACTTAAAAATTTGCAATATAAAAACTTTTAAGAGAAAAATCATGTCAGATTAATTATATCAGAGTCTCACCTGAAACTATATTCTTGAAGTTCTGTGATATATTTCTGACTCAGACATTCTTTGTGTTCTTCGAATTGCAATTACATTGCTATCTAATTTCATTCTATTAACACATAAATCTGTCACTAGGTGTCTCCCTATAGCCTTCCCAATGATATTCTTCTCTAAATCTTTCTCTCTTGTTCCTTTTATTAGGCTATTTCTTTTCTCTTTTGGAATGCTTATCTATATTTTGATTCAATATATTCTGTTCCTTTGTTTAACTGTATCTATGCTTTAACCGAAAATCATCAACCATAAAGCATTCCTTCCCATATGCAGTGAGGGGCCAACTTCACAATGTATTAAATCAAGGAAGAAATGGTGACAAATGAGAATTCTAGGCTTCCCAAAAGAAATCATAATTAAATTGCTGTATATCTGGTTTTTCTACTTATCAATGACATGTATGATTTTTTATTGTAGAGATTCCCAGCTGTTTTTTTTTAAAAAAAAAACAATCTCAGTATATACCAGCTGCTTCAGTAGGTTTCCAAAATATGGCTTAGTTTAAGTAGAGGAGACACTTGTTCATGTATACGATTTAAGGGGTCCTTTAAACCTCTGTCCACTCAAAATATCTTTCTCCTTCTTCCTTCTTCTTCCCAAGTATTAAGATCACAGCAGATATTTAATTTCAACTGATTATAGAATTAGAGCTAAAAGAGATTTCAGAGGTTCAACATCATTATATCATAGATGAGGAAACTGGAAACTTAAAGAGGATCAATTACTTGTCCAGGATCACACAGGTATAATCAATGTCAGAATCTGGACATAGATTCTCTGGTCCCAAATCCAGGACTTATTTCATTATAAAGGGCCAACCACAAGGCATTGCCATTAGTAGCCATGCTTCTGAGTTCCATATGGAGTTGAGCAAAACCCGTTGGGTTCTCCCATTTTAATAGACAAGTTTATCAGTTATTAATCATTTTGAGTATGGAAAAAAACAATTTATGGAGATGTGCTGTATTCCAAAAGCAAGATGTATGGCAGTAATACATCTTATGTTACTTGGAGAGAACATGACATAGATATAATTATGTGAGCCACCTGACTGGAGTTACTATATTCTGGGAAAATAAATACAACGTGATGGATCTGGAGGAAAATTATAGCTTAAAAACTATAGCTCAAAAATATGAAGAAGTGGTATTAAATAAGCTAGGTGGTGGTGTTTATTGTATTTTTAAAAGACATATACTTCTCTTGATAATGTAGTACATGAAAACAAATTATTATCATGAAAGTTTTAGCAGGGACTTAAAGTGTTTCTCTAATCATTAATATTTCCTTCTCTACTTGTTTTGTACTTGCTTCTTACAAACACTCTGAAATCCCTCACCTGATTTGATGCTTGCCTCTAGCTCTCATCCTTTATCTTCTCTCTCTATCACAAACACTTAAAAGTTGTCCTTGTATTTACTTCCCCACTCCTCACTCTATTCTCAACACTTTGCAGTAGTTTCTTTTCTGGCTTCATCACTCAACTGAAATTGCTTTCTCCTAAGTTACCAATGAACTCTTAATTGCCAAATCTGATAACTTTTTTCTTAGCTCTCATCCTCCTGCCTTCTGGGAAAGATTGGACACTTTTGACTACTTTCTCCTTCTGGAGAGTCTCTTCTTTCTGAGCTTTTGTGATGCTCCTCTCTCTCTTATTTTTTCTCATGGATATTTCCCTTAGTTTCTTTTGGGTGAACACAATATATATTAAACCACTTAAGGGTGAGTCTTCACCTTGTGAGCAGACTGATTGGTTCAGTTATTATCTCCACATAAATGAATCTTGAACTACATACCTGAAACAATTTTACCATTTGAGTACCAGTTCCAAATACAAAATGATTATTAAAAATTTTAAATAGAAGGTTCCCAAATTATTTCAAACTCAATATTCCTGAAACAATTCATTCTACTACCATCTGTCACAGAATCCAACTTTGATAATAACTTCCTATTATTATCAAAGGAATATCTATCTTGCTAGTAACCCAGGTTTTTCACCTTATCATTCTCAACTCATTCTCCAACATTTCACATATCCAGTCAGTTAACGCATCTTGTCAACCAAACATCTTTAGTATCTGTCCCTTAATTTCACTCATCACTTTACTTCAGGTCTTCATCATTTCATAAAGACTATTGCAATAGCTTTCTAAATGGACTCTTTTCTTCAAACATTTCCCCACTCCAATCCATTCTTCACATCAGTTGCCAAAGTGATCTTCTTAAAGTAGTGATGGGCAAACTATGGCCTGGAAGCCAGATGCAGCCACCTGAAATGCTATATCTGGCCATGTGACATTATTCCTAACCTGAAGAATACAATGAGTAGGATACAATACAATGAAACTTTGAAAGAGTTGCCTTAGAAACAGACTGACAGATGAGAATTTCCTTTCCTTTGGCCTCCTCTTTAAAAAGTTTGCCCATCACTGTTTTAAACCATAAGGTTAACCATTCCATTTCTCTTTTCAGTAAACTCTACTGGTACTGAACTAATATTAAATAGATTTTCTGGTATTTAAAGTACTTTACAACCTTTCATCAACCTGCCTTTTCAGACTAATTATACCTTACTCCCATTCACATTCTCCTTCATTCATCACATGGCTTCTCCTACATCAGTACTTTTGCCACAATGGGCTACCCATCTGGACTACAAGCCTCTCATCTTCAGCTTCTTAGAATCTTCCTACATTCATTCCCACTCCTAGAATCCATAGTTTCATTCAAAGTTCAGAGCAAGAACCATCATATATACAAAGTCTTCCTGATTTCCTGAATGTCCACTGTTCTCTATTATCTTTTATTTGTATATTATTTGTTTTTTCTTTAGAAAAATAGATCGATACTTAGATAGCTAAATAGACATAATATAAGTCCCTAGAGAAAAGATACTATTTAATTTTTAATCTTTATAATCCCAGTGCCATGTATAATTGTTGACCTATAGTAGGTAATTAATAATACCTGTTGATTAATTGACTGACATGAGGATTTTATTTAGATGTTCATAATAAATAGTATTTTGGAAATATCAAGCTTAGTTTATATATTGATAAGAAGCATTTTAAAAACTACAAATTAAAATATCGTTATCTTGTGTTAGCCATAATGTCTTCTGTATCCTTAACTCTACCATTATTCACACTTTTAACCACAATGGCATTCTAGTATTTGTTATTACTGCATTCTTTTGTACTAGCATAAAATATAAACATCAGTAGAAATTATGGGGTCCAAGTATATCTAAGCACATTTTTATGACTAAAAATTGATTATTCTTTTTACTATGAAAACATTGTCTGTGCCTATAAACTAAAGGACAACTTTTACAAACAAATGTATCCTAACAAAAACAAAAAAGAAAGTTTCACAAAAAAGTAATAAAAAACACAGATATATGTGTTACTTTGCCTGCTACAATGGATGTCACTCAGTCACCAAGTGTTCGTTATTAGGTGTTTACAATGTACCAGACACAATGCTAAGTTCTGGGAATGCAAAATTTGTCTTCAAGAAGTTTGAATTCTAAAGGAGACAACACTAAGGGATGCCAAAATAGAGAAAGGGCATGATGGATGAAGCTTGTGTCCTGGTAAGAAATGAAGCAATGGCGGGCTTAAGTGCCCTCATTAAAATTAGGGGCTGGGAAGAGCAATCAGATCAGGTGATACAACCCCTTACAAGTGGATGGTACTCCTAATGGATGAATTTCAGTTCTGAAATCATGAAGAATTTTCTAGGGAATGATAAAGGAATTCAGTTTTCAGTATTAGATCATAAATGCATAGCTTTGATATTAATGACTCACCTATAAGAGAATCAATTTCTCTCTGTGGTTCTTGCCTCCACTTTCAGTTCTCTAGGAAAATATCTGTAATAATTATGCATGGTTTGTTTCTTGATTTCAATCAGCAAATCAATGAATAATTAATGAATAATGAATAAATGTGAATGAATGAATGAAAAATTGAATAAAAAGCACATAATAGGCACCAGAATTATGTATATTTTTCCAAATGTAAGTAATAGACTGCTTAAATCTTGTACTAGTACTCAATGTACAATATGGGTATCAAGTAGTGGACAACCTTTATTCATCACAACCTTGATTTGTTTTGCATGTGCATGGAAGTTCTAGAACTGGTAGCCTCCTCAAAAGCTTTCATCTTTAAGTTTCAGAGTGATCCTGTTCCTTCTTGAAAAAGCATAATATATAGGAAATATTATCCCCCTTGGTGGCTGATATCCAAATATCCAACTTATGAAATCTCAAATTTTAGATTAACCACTAACTCAAAACTCCTGCTGATGGCTATATAATACTCCTTCACAGCCCAGAAAGCTAAATTTAATTATTACATTATTTAGAGCATTCATCAAATTCTCCCTACACTCAAAGGAATTTCAAGTTCAAGAAAAAAATATCCATGAAGTGCCCTTTCAGTCAACACAAAAGTTATATGTCTTCCATTGTTATGCACATCTGTGTACATCCTTAAAGGTTAGATTAATATAAAAAGCATAATAACTCCTGCTTTCAAGTAAGTTATGACTTAATATGCTATCATAAAACATGTACACAAATAAGCATAATACAAGGTGTAATAGGAAATAGACTGTTGTAATAATAGGTGTTATTGAAGGCCATGAAGACAAATGAATAGTTTAGACAAATTGATTTAGAATAGTGGTATTGAACCAAAACAACAACAAAAACAAAAACAAAAACAAAAACAAAAACAGTGATATTACCAGTAAATTGTACATAAGGATATCTGATGGTTACACATTAACTTAAAACACAATCTATTATCCATTTTTCTTTATATTTTTATTTATTTTAGTCTTCAATAACATTTTAATTTGGTCCAGGAATCATTGGAAGTTGTTGCTGGAAGTATGAAACCTGGAGTGCTTGATACCTCTCCTATAAGATGCATGAAAAGGGAAAAAATCCATTTAAATTGGTAGGGTGATGCAGGGGTTTATGGAGGAACTGACATCTGAACTCTAAATTGAAGGAACAGATGAATTTCAATATGGAAAAGTGAAGAGTGGAATAGTCCACAAATAGGAGATCATTTGAGAATGAGTGCACAGAGGGAGCAGGAAGTGAAGGAACATTGGGCTAGATCTAATAGCAGTTTCTCTGAAAGACAGAGCAAATGAAAGAGGCCTAGGGTTGAAGATTAGGTTCTGATTGTAAATAATTTTAAATATCAGGCTAAGTGATTTATATATATTTTTTTCTGTTTGTAATGGAAATATACTGAAGAACTAAAGACAGTGGGCCTAGTTAGGAGATTCCAGCCTAGGAAAAGGCACTAAATTAAGCTAGTGGAATGCCACTGTAGAAGGAGGCAATGAATTAAAGAGATACTGTGGTAAAAGGCAACTTATTTAATGTAAGAGTTAAGGGAATGGAACATTGAGTGCTGATGTGTAAGGCTTTGAGACTTGGTGCCACCAGGAAAAATATAGATTTTTGAAGGCTTTGTAAGTTTATTTATTTATTTTTAAAATTTTAAACATTTATTAATATTCATTTTTAACATGGTTACATGATTCATGCTCCCACTTTCCCCCTTGCCCCCCCTTTTCCCCCCCACCCATGGACGATGCACATTTCCACTGGTTTTGTCATGTGTCCTTGATCAAGACCTATTTCCAAATTGTTGGTGGTTGCATTGGTGTGGTAGTTTCGAGTCCACACCCTCAATCATGTCCACCCCAACCCATGCGTTCAAACAGCTGTTTTTCTTAAATGTTTCCTCTCCTGTAGTCCTTCCTCTGAATGTGGGTAGCATTCTTTACCATAAATCCCTCAGAATTGTCCTGGGTCATTGCATTGCTGCTGGTACAGAGGTCCATTACATTCAATTTTACCATAGTATATCAGTCTCTATGTACAGTGTTTTTCTGGCTCTGCTCCTTTCACTCTGCATCAGTTCCTGGAGGTCTTTCCAGTTCACCTAGAACTTCTCCAGTTTGTTATTCCTTTTAGCACAATAGTATTCCATCACAAGCATATAACATAATTTGTTCAGCCATTCCCAAATTGAAGGGCATACCCTCCTTTTCCAGTTTGTTGCCACCACAAAAAGCACAGCTATAAATATTTTCATACAAGTCTGTTTATCTATGATCTCTTTGGGGTACAAACCCAACAATGGTATGGCTGGATCAAAGGGCAGGCAGTCTTTTATAGCCCTTTGAGCATAGTTCCAAATTGCCAGCCAGTATGGCTGGATCTGTTCACAACTCCACCAGCAAAGCATTAATGTCCCAATTTTGCCACATCCCCTCCAGCATTCATTCCTCTCCCCTTCTTTCATTTTAGCTAATCTGCTAGTTGTGAGGTGATACCTCAGAGTTGTTTTGATTTGCATTTCTCTAATTATTAGAGATTTAGAGCACTTTCTCATGTGCTTATTGATACTTTTGATTTCTTTACCTGAAAATTGCCTATTCATGTCTCTTGCCCATTTATCAATTGGGGAATGGCTTGATTTTTTATACAATTGATTTAACTCCTTGCATATTTGAGTAATTAGACCCCTGTCAGAGTTCTTCATTATAAAGATTTTTTCCCAATTTGTTGTTTCCCTTCTGATTTTGACTACATTGTTTTTGTTTGTACAAAAACTTTTTAGTTTAATATAATCAAAACCATTTAATTTACATTTTGTAATTTTCTCTAACTCTTGCTTGGTTTTAAAATCTTTCCTTTCCCAGAGATCTGACAGGTATACTATTTTGTGTTCACTTAACTTATTTGTAGTTTCCCTCTTTATATTCAAGGCATTCACCCATTCTGACTTTATCTTGGTATAGGGTATGAGATGTTGATCTAAACCTAATCTCTCCCATATTGTTTTCCAAATTTCCCAGAAGTTTTTGTCAAATAGTGGATTCATGTCCCAAAAGTTGGGCTCTTTGGGTTTATCATATACTGTCTTGCTGATGTCATTTACCCCAAGTCTATTCCACTGATCCTCCCCTCTGTCTCTTAGCCAGTACCATATTGTTTTGATGACTGCTGCTTTATAGTATAGTTTAATATCTGGTTCTGCTAGGTCCCCTTCCTTCACATTTTTTTCGTTATTTCCCTTTATATTTTTGATCTTTTGTTATTCCAAATGAAATTTGTTGTAGTTTTTTTCTAATTCTGTAAAGAAGTTTTTTGGTGGTTTGATAGGTATGGCGCTAAATAGGTAAATTGATTTGGGTAGAATGGTCATTTTTATTATGTTAGCACATCCTACCCATGAGCAACCAATGGTTTTCCAATTGTTTAGATCCAGTTTTATTTGTTTGGAAAGTGTTTTGTAGTTGTTTTTGTATAATTGCTGTGTTTGTTTTGGTAGATAGATTCCTAAGTATTTTATATTGTCTAGGGTAATTTTAAATGGTGTTTCTCTTTCTACCTCTTGCTGCTCTAATGTGTTGGAAATGTATAGAAATGCTGATGATTTATGTGCAAGGCTTTGTAATTTTAGAAGAAATTATGAACTTGGTTTTTGATGTGACAAATTTGAGATGTTGGAAACTCATCCAGGTGGAGATGTTCAGTAGGCTATTAGAGATATGAAATGAGCTCAGGGGAGAGATTGGGGTCAAAGAGATAAAGCTGTGAGTCATCTGCTTAGATATAATCATTTAAGGTCTGGGAATGCATATATTTGCCCAGGAACAGAATATATAGATAGAAAAAAAGATTTGGGCTAAAGACTAAACCTTTGGGAATCACACACAATTCAATATTAATTAGCATTAGTTAAATGCCTACCATTATGTATAATTAACTTTGTTAGTTAATTATATTAATGTAATTTTTTTTAAAAAAAAACCAACAATCCCTGACAAAAAGTAACTTAAATTCTACTACAGAAATAAGCTACCATATGCACAAGTAAGTATAACAGAATACAAAATAATTTCAAGAGACTGAGAATACAAATAACTAGGGAGATTAGGAAATACTTCAGATAGAAGGTGGCAAGCAGGTGGTACTTTGATAGAAGTCCTACAAGGTGAGAAGGGTGTACATTTCATGCATGAGAATTCACTTCTACAAAGATATAGGGGTAGAGGGGAGAATGCTATGATGGAGAACAACACTCCATTCTCTTTTTTCTTTGGGATGGATAGAGTATGGGACAATAATACATAATGACTAGACAATCAGATAGAAATCAGATTGGGATGTCCAATATAGGGGAAAACTGGTAGGAAAATTTGACTAGAATGTAGATAAAGTGAAAAGAATAATGTGAAAGAACTCTAGAAAAATAAAAGGAAACCAGAGTGTGGAAGACTTTAAATGGTAATTTGAGCAGTGTGTATTTTAATCTAGAAGCAATAGGGAGTATATGTAATTTTTTATTTGGAAGAGTATATATTCAGTTCTATGAAAGAATGAGTGAATAAATGTGTCAATGAGTAAAAAAGAATTGGCTAAGCCCTATGCCAGGTTCTGGGAATAGAAACAGAATGAAATACCAAGAAACAGAAGTGAAATATCAACTTGGTAGCTATGTTAAGGATAGAAAGAAGAGAACTGAAGCAGAGAAACTAAGTGATTATTGCAATAGTTCAGACAAGAGGTGATGAAGGTTTTATCTAGGATAGAGGCTATGTGCATGTATAGAAAAAAGATGAAGAAAGATGCTGTGGAGGTAGAAGCAATAAGACTTAATGTCTGGTCACATATGGAATTTGAGAGAGGCAGAAGGATCAAAGTTGAAACCCAGGTTTCAAGGGATAGGGATGACAGCAAATAAATTGAGGAACTTTAAAGAAGAGAGGAATCTGAATGGAAATATGAATTCTGTTTCATACATGGTCAATATAAGATACCTCTAGAAATCCAGGTAGACATGTTCATCAGAGAATTGGTAGAAAAATTTAGTACTGGATACACACATTTGAAAACTATTTACAAAAAGATGATAATAAAAACTACGTGAGCTCTTGGGATCATAATGGGAGATCATATAGAGGGAGAAGATATCATACAAGACAGTATCTTGGGGGACATACACATTTCATGGATAAGGGAGAGATGACCCATCAAAGGAGACTGAGGAGCTATTAGGTAGGAAGAAAATCAGGAGGAAACAGTGTCTTAGAAACTGACAGATGAAAGAGTGTCCAGGAGGAGATGGTGATCAGGTGACAAAAGTTTCAGAAAAGTGAAGAAGGATAATATTTAAAAAAATTTTTTTTAAACCCTTGTACTTCGGTGCATTGTCTCATAGGTGGAAGAGCAGTAAGGGTGGGCAATGGGGGTCAAGTGACTTGCCCAAGGTCACACAGCTGGGAAGTGGCTGAGGCCGGGTTTGAACCTAGGACCTCCTGTCTCTAGGCCTGACTCTCATTCCACTGAGCTACCCAGCTGCCCCCAGGATAATATTTGAGAAAAGATCTATAGATTTAGCTGTTATGAAATCATTAATAATTGTGGAGGGAAAAATTTTAGTGATCAGTGCTGTTAGAAATCAGGTAGTCAAAGATTAAAGGAGATAAAGGTAAGGAAATAAAGATGGGTGAGACTGTACTAAAGCAAGAAAGAATGAAAAATGATAGTTATCTTTAAATATTCAGTGAAGGAATAGAAGTACTTTAATTTATATGGTTTTAATTACATATAGGGACTGGGAAGAAATGAAACAGTAAAGTCTGAGGAGGGCAGAACACAGAGAGACATGAAAGAACAGTGCCATGGAAGCCAAGTGGATCATATAAAAAGATGAAATAGCCTACACTACAGAATTCTACAGAAAGTTCAATAAGGAAAATGATTGTTGGATTGTAAATAAATTGCCAATTAAAAAGTCCTCTGGAGAATAGCTTCAATAGAATGTTAATAATAAATTAATAGATGTAGGGCATTGAGGATGAGTGAATGGAAAGGAAATGTAAGTATGAGATCTTCTTAACGTTGTTAGAAATAAAGGATTGTTAAAAAGTTAGAATAAAACATTTTTTTGCTTTGTTTTACTATAGGATTCACCATAGGATTCCCTTTAAATATCAAACTCTTTTTGGGTCAATTTAAGTATTTTATTTTAAAACAACTAATTTTGATAATACACAGACAAAACAAAGTGTACATTTACCATTGTGAACATTGGCTTTTTTAGTCATTCGTACAAAAGCTTGGCCTGGTGTTCCTATTTCATATGAAGTCATATGTATATACTTATCATGGTATCTAAACACATAGAAAAATGAGTTATTCAACAAAGCAGAATGGATAAAATTATTTTGTTTAAAATATAAGTTAAAGAAAGGCTGAACTGAGTGATATCTATAAATGAGATTTCATATTAAATAATGAGAGTAATATAATTCTTGCTAAATCTGTTTTTAATAGTCTAGTTCTTTAATAAGAGACTATTTCAAAAGAAAAATGAACTTCAAGCAGCTTACATGTTTTCTTGAAAACTAGAACTTAAATTAGGCTAAATAGTGACATTTCAATCGAAAATATGAAAATAAATAATTGAATTCTACCTAAATCACTAACAATTATTTAAAAACAAACATAGAGGATGTAGTAAATTTCTTCCAGACAGTAATAATTGGTCATTTTGAGACTTTTAAACAGTGGTGTCCAGATCTTAAACTGTACTACAAAGCAATAATCATCAAAACCTGGTACTGGCTGTGAAGGTGGGATTAATTCCCCCCTTGCCTATTTTTAGCTAAATAAATCAAGAGCTCAAAGCACCCCTACTTAACACTAAGAAAGAGAATTCACAGTCACTTACTAGAGTAAGCTCACACCCCAAAAGGCTACTGACACCCCTGCCCCCACCTCTTGGCAGTGCTAGGCAAATTGAAAGACTGTGATTGGTTCCCATAAAGTGGGGAAGGGACAGGAAGTGACATGGAAAAAGGATTATAAAAGGTCCTGAATTTCCTGTCCAAGGGACTTTGAACTTCTTCTCCATTGGATTTTGTCTCTGGATACTGCATTGGTGAGCTGGACTGAAGGAGGAAACTTCCCCTGAATCCTGTGTCAGCTTACTGGGTGAGTAGTTGGCCTTTCTTTCCTGGCTTCTGGAGAGATTGGTTCTGGAGAAGCCTTCCTTTCTTGGAGGGGCCTCTATTGGTGGAATCCTCACTGAAGATACCATCGGAACTCCTGGCTTAAGAGACTACCACAAGTCCACATGCAGATTGACACTTGAGAGCCCTTGCCTGGTATTGGACTGTACTTTTTTGGGTAGAAATTATAGCATATCTATCTAGGCCAATGATGGGCAAACTATTCCCCTTAACTGCCTTAAGCAAATCCCTAATCACTACATCTGGATTTGGGGGTGTAGTGATTAGAGAATTGCTTAAGGCAGTGATGGTCAAACTATGGCCTGGATCTGGCCCACGGGGAATAGTTTGCCCATCACTGATCTAGGCAATACTTTCTACTTCCTTCCTACATTTCTCTCTTTTACTATATCTCTATTAAACTAAATTGTTAAGTGTGGCTAACAAACTCATGACTTAAGAGTCAATTTTTTAAATCAGTGACCACAATATCACTTTAGAACTTTTATATTTAGCATAAAACCTAAATTTTAAATTCTTACAAGGCTAAGAAATAGAAGGGTAAATGAATAGAATAGGCTAGGGGTAAATGACCTCAGCAATCTAGTACTTGATAAACCTGAATATCCAAGCTTTTGGGATAAGAACTCACTCTTTGACAAAAATTGCTGGGGAAATTGGAAAGCAATATGGCAAAATTGGATTTAGATCAATATCTCACACCCTATACCAAGATAAGGCCAAAATGGGAAAATGATGGAGATGTAAAGAGTGATATTATAAGTAAACTAGTGAAACAGAGAATTGTTTATCTGTCAGGTCTATAGAGAAGGGAAGAATTTGTGACCAAACAAGAGAGAGAAAACATTACAAGATGTAAAATGAGTAATTTTGATTATATTAAATTAAAAAGGTTTTATACAAACAAAACCAATGCAACCAAGATTAGAAGGGAAACAATAAACTGGGGAAAAGTTTTATAACAACAAAAAAATCAACAGCGTTGTCAAACTTAAATAGCAATTGGAGTCACTCATCCATAGATAAATATCCTTGTGGGACATATATTGACTTGATTTTAAATATAATATTTTCTATGGCTTATTGAATTTTTTCTATTTTAAAATAAATATTTTTCATTAACTTATATTCTTTTTTTCAGTTACACATAGAAACAATTTTTGACAGTTGTTTAATGGCATTTTGGAATTCAAATTTTCTCCCTTCCTCCTTTGTCCCCCTCCTTCCATCCCCAAGGCTATAAATAATCTGATATAAACTATATTAGTGCTTTAATTCACTACATACTTCCATATAGCTCATGTTGTGATAGAAGACACATATAATAAAAAATAATGGAGGAAAAATGGTGAAAGATGGCATGCTTTGATTTGCAATCACACTCCAACTGTTCCATCCTTGGCTGTGGATAACATTATTAATCCCTTGGGGCTATCTTGGAAACTTGCTTTCCTGACAATGGCTTAGTCCTTCAGTTGATCATTGATTAATATTTTTATTACTGCAGACATTTTCCTCCTGATTCTACTGATGTCATTTTGCAACAGTTTATATGTCTTTCCATATTTTTCTCAAGTCATCTTCATCATTTCTTATGTCACGATAATATTTTATGACAACCATATACCACAACAAGTTCATCCATTCCCCAAGTGATGGACAGTCCTTCAGTTTCCAATTCTTTACAACTACATAAAGAGTTGCTAAAATATGTTGGTTCCTTTTTCCTTATCTCTGCGGAATACAGATCCTGAATCTTGGTATAAGGGTATGCATGGTTTTATGGCCCTTTCATTGTGATTCCACATAGCTCTCTGGAATGGTTGTGTCAGGTCACAGTCTCACCAAGAGTGTATTAGTGTCTCAAATTTCCCCCATTCTCTCCAACATGTATTTTCCTTTTTTGTTAGTCTCATATGTGTGAGGTGGTTTCTCAGAGTTGTTTTAATTTGAATTTCTCTAATCAATAGTGTTTGGGAGAATTTTTTTTATAACTATGAATACTTTTAATTTCTTCCTATGAGAACTACCTATTCATATCTTTTGATCATTTTTCAATTGGAGAGGCTATGAATTCTTATAAATTTGACTCAGTTCTCCATATATTTCAGAAATGAGACTTTTGTCAGAAATATTTGCTACAAGTTATTTTTCTTGTAGATTTGTTGTTTCCCTTCTAATCTTGGTTGCATTGATCTTATTTGTATATATTTTTTAAATTCAGTGTAATCAAAACTTTACATTTCTCTTTTTTGTCATGTTTTCTATGTCTTATCATGAATTATTCTTTTATTGATGTCTAACAGGTAAACATTCTCATGTTCCTCTAGTTTTTTTTTTTGTTGTCTCCCTTTATTTCCAGATTAAGTATTAATTTAGACTTTATCTTGGTGTATGGAGTGAGATGTTGCTCTATCCCTAGCTTCTGTCCTTCTGTTTTCCAGTATTCCCAGCAGTTATTGTTAAATAGTGTAACAATAATGAGAGCCAAGTAAGCAATATTATGATAGAGGGGAGATAGAGAGATTCTATGTAGGTGAGACTCTCTTCTAGCTCTCCCCTCGTGCCAAATATACACTGTGGGAGACACTTTGAGGGGGTGTCACCCTGAACCTCGGTGACCTGGATGGTCATGTTGCCCCACAAAAGTTGGGGGTAAGGCTCCCCTATAAGATGAGGTATGTGGTACCCCAATCTGATTCTGAATGAGAGCAGGGCTCACTCAAGCCTCCCCTGAGGACAGTCAACTTCACAGTGGATGATCTGGCTCCAAGATGGAGGCAACCAGACCAAGCTGTGATTTCCTTCACCCTCGTTGTCTCTCAGGCTATCGGACTAATGAATGGAATACTATCTGACTAATGAATGACTTTTATTGTTTGCAATTTAGGGGTTGGGGAAAGGAGTAAAGGGCAGTGGGATTTGGGGTGCCTTCCTCTCTATTTCTATGGCGTCCATCACTTGGGTAGGAACCTTTGGGGTTCCCAATCCTAAGTGTCTCCCCTTGCCCTTTTCCTTCAGTTTCTATTTATATATCCTATTTCTATCCTTTTCTATAATTTCAAGTCAAACTGGAAAAGGTCTCTCAGCAAGGTTGGGTAATGGGAGAAGGAGCCTAAGAGATTACTCCCAAAATGTAGCCCAAACACTTAGCTCACTCAATTGTTGAAGTCTTGCTGGGTGAGATGTGATGGAATCTTTGACCAGTGAATCAGGGTTTCAATGTCCAAAGAAAGATCCTCAGGAAGCCCTCAGGCCTGGATCCAAGCTGAGATGTTCATCTCCTTCCTCTCTCAGTCCTCATCCGGAAGCCTCCTTCTCCCCTTCCTCCTGCGGAGAATCTCCCAGAATTCTCTCTGGTCTCTCAACTGTCACCAACTATCACCAACTGTCAGCCACTCTTCTAGCTCCTTTTGTCCTGTCCCCCTTGCATAAATCCCATCCTTACAATAGTGAGTTCTTTCCCCAAAAGCCTGGAACTTTGGCCTTACAGAACACTAAAACGCTATGGAAATTAACTGCCATGTATTTGGTTATTAAGTTTATTCCAGTGATCCACTACTCTATTTCTGAACCAGTACCACATTCTTTTGATGTTTACCACTTTATAATATAGCTTGAAATCTGGTTTGGCTAGGCATTCTTTCATTAAAAAAATAGATTCCTTAATGTTCTTGGACTTTGTTCTTCCAGATAAATTTTATTGGTTTTTTTTAATTCTATGGAATAATTTTTAGATAGTTTGATTACTATGGGACTGAATAGGTGAATTATTTAGGTGAGATTATCATATTTATTACATTATCTTATGTCTATTCATTGGCAATTAATCTTTTTCTATTTTTTTTTTGATCTGACTTTATTTGTGTGAAGAGTGTTTTGTAATTGTGTTCATGTAGTTGCTGGGTATTTTTGTATTTGTATTTGTAAAATACCCTCAGATATGTTACATTATCTACAGTTATTTTGAATGAGATTTTCTTATTTTTAATCTCTTGATTTTGAACTTTGTTGGTGATAAATGGAATTGCTGATAAGTATTACTATGTGGGTTTATTTTGTATTCTCTGACTTTGCCAAAATTGTTAAATATTTCTATTTGGTTTTGGTTAAATCTAGCCATACCATCAAAACATCTGCAAATAGTGACAACTTTATTTCTTCATTGCCTATTCTGTTTCCTTCAATTTCTTTTTCTGCCATTATTGCTTTAGCAAACATTTCTCATACAATATTGAATAATTATTGTGATAATGAGCACCTATGCTTATCCTCATTGCAGATAAGGCTCACTGATGGTTTTAAATATATGCCATTAATCACATTAAGAAAGATTCCATTTATTCCAATAATCTCTAGTATTTTTGATAGAAATGAGTATTGTATTTTGCCAAAAGCTTTTTCTACATATATTGAATTAATCATATGGTTTCTGTTAGTTTTGTTATTGATATGGTAAATTATGCTGATGTTTTTCCTAATATTGAACCATTCCTGTTCGGTTTAAAACTTATCTGATCATGGTGTATGATTCTTGTGAAATGATGCTGTAATCTACTTGCTAGTATTTCATTTAAATTTTTTATATTAATGTTCATTAGGGAAATTGGGCTTTAGTTTTCTTTCTCTCTTTTACCTTTTTCTAGTTTAGGTATCAGTAATATATTTGTGTCATGAAAAAAAGTTTGGAAGAATTCCATCTCCTCTTATTCTCTAAATAGTTTATATAGTATTGGAGTTAGTTGTTCTTTGTGTGAATTCACTTGTGAATCCATTTGGCCCTGGGGTCCTTTTCTTGGAGAATTCTTTAATGATTTTTTCAATTTCCTTTTCTGTGATAGGGCTGTTATAGTATTCTATTTCCTCTTTTGTTAATCTGGGAAAGTTGTGTTTTTGTAAATAGTCTTCTATTTCATTCAAATTTATTGGCAAAACGTTGGGCAAAAGAACTGATAATTGCTTTGATTTCTTCATTTGTTGTGATTTCACCTCTTTCATTTTTGATATTGGAAATTAGATTTTTTAAAAATCAAGTTAACCAATGGTTTATCTATTTTTTAATTTTTTTTATAAAACCAATTCATTTTATTTGTTGGTTTAATGGTTTTCTTACTTTCAATTTTATTAATCTGTCCCTTGATTGTCAAGATTTCCAATTTGAGATTTCAATTTGTTCACTTTTTAGTATTTATTTTAGTTGTATGCTCAATTAATTGATATATTCTTTCTCTATTTTATTGAAGTAAGCACTAGAAATAAAAATTTTCCCCTACATACAACTTTGGCTTCATTACAAAAAATTTTTGTTGTCTCCTCATAGTCATTTTCTCTAATTAAATCATTGATTGTTTTTATGATTTATTTTTGGCCCATTCATTCTTTAGGATAAGATAATTTAGTTTCCAATTAATTTTCAAGTTTTTATTCTTACTGCCCTTTATTGAATGCAATTTTTATTTCATTATGGTATGAAAATATGCATTTAATATTTTTGCTTTTCTATATTTGGTTGTGATGGTTTTAATACCCAAATATATGATCATTTTTGTGAAAGTGTCATGTGCTACTGAGAAAAAGGTGTATTCCTTTCTATTCCCATTAACTTTTATACAAAGTTCTATCATATCGAACTTTTCTAAAGTTCTTTTTATCTCCTTAACTTCTTTTTTGTTTATTTTTTGGTTGGATTTACTGAGTTCTCAGAGGGGAATATTAAGTTCCCTCACTGATAAAATTTTAGTATCTGTGTTTTATGAAGCTATGCCATTGATGCATATATGTTGAATATTGATTTTTTCATTGTCTGTGGTGCATTTCATCATAATGTAATTTTCTTCCTTATCTCTTTTTATTAGATGGATTTTTATTTTTGATTTTTCTGAGATCAGGATTGGTACACTTGCTTTTTTTTTTACTTTAACTGAGCCTTATTCTGCCCCAGCTGCTTCCTTTTGCTCTGTGTGGTGTCTCTCTGCTTTAAATATTTCTTATAGACAGTAAATTTTGATACTCTGTTTTTAATCCACTCTAATCTCCTTTTCCTTTTTTATGTATCAGTTCAACTCATTCATATTCGCAGTTATGATTACAATTTTGTGTTTCCCTCTATCTTATTTCTCCTTCTCTCTCTTTTTTAGCTTCTCCTTGTTCACAGTTGTTTTGTTTTCAACCACCCCCTCCTCCAATTTCATCTTTTTTTGTCCACCCTGCCCACTTCCCCTTATTTCCTTTTCCCTATTGGATAAAACAGGTTTTATATCTGACTGAATGTGGGCATTATGCTTCCTTTGTACTAATTCTGATGAAAGTATGGTTCAAGTATATGCTGCCACCTCTGCCATCTTCCTTTGCACTGTATAACCATTCATATGCCTTTTCATCAGAGATAATTTACCCCTTTCTATATTTCCTTTTTTCCTCTCCTAATGTGTTCACGTCCTTTGATTTGTTTTTTTCTTGGATATCAGCCCTTCTTACTTAACTTTTCTCCTTCTTTTAATGTGTTCTTTTTAATGCTCTAAAAGTGATAAAGTTCTTAAGTACTTTAGTTGTCTTGAATATTTTAAATACTTTAAGTATATCAAATGTCATAGATACCTTAATTAATTCAATTATCTCAGGTATGACAACACTTACTTAAAACTTATCATTAATTTTTCACTGTACCTTTTTATGCTTCTCTTGAATGTTGAATTCATTTATTTAGCTTTCTTTTTAGCTCTGTTATTTTGTCAAGAATGTCTCTCACCCCCACCCCAGAAGATTATGGTCAGTTTTAATGAGTATTTAATTCTAGATTGTAATCCTATATCCTTTGCTTTTCAGAATATCATATTCCATGCCTTCTGGTCCTTTAATATAGAAAGTTTTAGGTCCTATATTATCATTTCTGTGACTATGATATTTGAATAATGTCCTTCTGGCAGCTTGTAGTACTTTGCCCTTGGCTTGGGGGTTATTGAATTTGGCAATAATAGTTCTGGTGTATTTTATTTTGAGACCTCTTTCAGGAGGTGATTGTGATTTCTATTTTTACCTTTTGTTTGAGGATATAAAGACAGTTTTTCCTGATGATTTCTGTAATATGGTGTCTATGATTTTTAAAAATTGTGGCTTTCACATATTCTGACAATTAGATTATCTCCTTTGGGTTTATTTTTCAACTCAGTTGTTTTTCCAGTGATGTATTTCAGATTTTCTTTTTTTCATTCTTTTTGTTCTGTCTTATTTCCTGATGTCTTATGAATTCATTAGCTTCTCCTTGATCAATTTTAATTTCAAGAATTTGTATTCTTCCTTAAATCTTTGTATTTTCTTTTCCATTTGACCTATCCAATTTTTTAAAGATTTACTTTCTTCAGTGTGCTTTTTTTTTGCCTCCATTTCCATTTGGTCCATTCTGTTCCTAAAGTCATTGTTTTCTTCAGTGTATTTTTGTGTCTCCATTTCCTTTTGACTTACTATAATTAACTAATTTCTTCAGTAAAATTTTCCCAAATATTGAGTTTGGGGGCCAATTCTCACATTACTTATTTTTTAGCTTCTTTTCAAGTTTTTCCAGAATTCTTTTGGAACCTGACATTCTTTCACACTTTCATTTGAGGCTTCACATCTTTTCTTTTTGATATTGTTGTCCTCTTCTGAGTTTGTATTTTGGACTTTGCTGTCATGAAAGTAACTTTGCAAGGTCTTTCTCTGTTGGGATTCTTTTCTGTTCTTGGGGTAGAGATAGCACTGTTCTAAGCTTACAGAGTACACTTCTTTGGTATTTGGAGTGAGCCTTTATTCCCACAGAGTGTCTGTTGAGAAGGTGGCCCTGCTGGCTTGTTCTGGGGAAGCTTTCAGCTGTTTTTTCCAGGTAAATTCAGCAGCCCATCTTTCCACTCCCCTTCTTATTTCATCATATGGGCTAGGCTCCACTTTGCTGCTTCCCTGTTCCTGCCAAGAGGCTTGGGCTAGGTGAGTATCCTTCTCCAGGCTCTGCTGCCTCAGGTACTTGCTTCACTGGCTCAGGCACTGTGCTACCTCATGAGAAAGCATAGGTACCTAGTTTGCTACTGTGCTGAGTGGCTTAGAATGGTCCGGTGGGTCCCTCACTCTGCTTTTTTGCTGCCTCATGTGCTCTGCTGACACACATGGGAATTAGTAGACTTCTTGCCATCTCTGCCTTTTCTATCCTTGTAGAATGGCTTAAGTTGGGCCAGTTGCCCCACCCCCTTCCTTCTCTGCCTTCTATAACTGTGTTGAGTAGTGTTAGCTGGATTCACACCCACTGTGTAGCTTCCTGCTTCTGTTGAAGTAGTAGTGTGTTGAGCTGGTCTGATTTCTACTGGTTCCGACAAATGTTGTGCTACCTGGGCCACTCTATCTTCTTACTCCAACAGAGACATGTTCTTCATGCTTTTCTTTTTTTTTTTTTTTGAGGTTTACTTTGAGATTTGAGATTGAGGTTATAT
>NC_058130.1:652275246-652355914 GCF_016433145.1 Gracilinanus agilis
AATCTCTCTCTCTCTCTCTCTCTCTCTCTCTCTCTCTCTCTCTCTCTCTCTCTCTCTCCCAACAATGACAACAATCTCCATTATGTTTGGATCTTTTAATGCCTTTTCTATATTCAAAAATCCTAGTTCATTTTTGATTGCCTAATCAAGAAAACTCAAATTTCCATCTCTGCCCTTCAGGACTTTCCACAATCAAGCTTCCCTCTAACTTTTCTTTCTCCTTTCTTATTACTCTTGTATTTTGTGCACTAACTGGACTATTCAAAATGTCCTATTCCATCTTCTTTTTGGATTATTGTTTACATTATTATTCCATTCTGAGAATGTCTTCTCTTTCTTCATTTACCTGTTGAATTCCTCTTCATCTTTTAAAATGAAATCAAATGTTATTTCCTCCTAGAAGTGTTTTCTTTGAATGGCTTTTACCCTTTCCCCCCACATAGAATTTTTTTCTATAAGTCTTTTTCATACACTTATTGTGTTAAGATATTCACTATGAAATAGCTTCTTGGATCAGTAGAACTAATCAAATTATGATGTCAATATTTACTTATCTCTGTAATCATGGACAAGTTACTTAGATTCTCTGATCAATTTCCTCATCTTCAAAGTTATATATTATATACTTCATAGTATTGATAAGGCTGGGATAATTCTTAAGTACCCCCTAAATATGAATGCTAGTGATATTATTATAAGTTCCACCAAAGGAATGTTAATTTCATGAGAATAGTGATTGTGTCTTGTGTAAACTTTGTGTATAATTGAACATGTAGTGAAGAATTTGTCCATTGTAGTACTTAATGTCTGTTGGCTGAGTTGAGTAGCTACATAGATAATGCATTGTTTGTCATGTGCCAGGCACTGTGCTAAACATTGGGGAAATATAGACCAATAAGAAAATTCCTTTACATTCTTAAAAAAAAACCCTAAAACACTCTTACCTTCTATCTTAGAATCAATACTATATATTGGTTCCTTTTAATTAGATCTATCTTTGATTTAGCTTTGTCTGGGATCATTATTGCTAATCCTGCTTTTTTTTTTACTGTGATATTGGAAATTGGGGTTCTTTGGACTGATTTTGAGGTCCCTGGTCTAAACTTCCTGTGGACATTTAGGACTCTTTCAAAACTACATTTCCCATTATTCTTCTTTCATAATACAGGTGGGCAGGAAGTGTGATTATGTAGAGAGAGGTATAAGACTCCAGACATGATTGGGACATGCTCTGTTTCCTAGGAAGCAACCAGAGGGTGAGCATGGTGGGCATTTGAATTAAATCTTAGCAGGCACCTGCTTTTCTTAATTATCAATATGGCTGTTAATAAAATCCCAATATCTTAAAATATATCCATCTATATTAATTTTATCTGTAACATTACTTCAGCTGAAGCACAATAGTTCCTTACCTTTACTCTGTGTCTCTTTGTGTCAGATGTGTCTCTTGTAAACAATATATTGTAGTATTCTGATTTTTAATTTACTCTGCTATCTGATTCCAGTTTGTCTTTATTGAATTCCATAAATATTCCCTTTCTTGTTTACCAGTTTATACTTCTCTTGATTCTTGTATTTGGACATCAACTTTTCTATTTAGGTCTGGTCTTTTCCTCAGGAATGCTTGGTAATTATTTTGTTAAGTGACTTTTTTTTTCCTCCGGAAAGAAACTTAGTTTTGCTAGGTAGGAGACTCTGGATTGTAAATCTAATTCCTTTGCCTTCCAGCATATCATATTACAAGCCTTCTGATGCTTTAATATGGAAGCTACTATGTCCTGTGTAATCCTGATTGTGGTTCCGTGATATTTCAATTGTTTTTTTCTGGCTGATTATTGAATATCAGGAAGGTTTTCTTTGATAATTATTTGTTATATGATATTCAAACTTTTTTTTTGTCATTATCTTCAATTCTTAGGTTGTCTCTCCTGGATCTATTTTCCACATGAGCCATTTTTTCCCTATGAGATATTTCATGTTTTTTTCTAATTTTTCTTCATTTGATTTTGTTTTATTGTTTCTTGATGTCTTATATATCTACCAGCTTCTATTTGCCTAATTCTAATTTTTGAGGAATTATTTTTTTTCTATTTGCTTTTGAACCTCCTTTTGTATTTGGCCAATTTTGGTTCTTAAACTTATTTTCTTCTTGTGTTACTTTCATTTCTCTTCCCTATTTTTCTTCTACCTCTGTAATTTTATTTTGGAATTCCCTTTTGAGCTTTTCTAGAATTGGAGACAAATTCCCATTTTTCTTTGAAGGTTTTTTTGTGTGTAGTTGCTTTGATCTCACTGTACTATGCTGAGTCTGTGTCTTGCTTTTCTTTGCCTCCATAATTTTTTATGATTGGTTTTTTTGTTTGTTTTTTTTGTTGCTTGTTTATTTTCTGACTTTTTTAAGACTTTTACTTTTATCTTAAAAGTGGGCTCCATTCTCAGGGTAGAGAGAGCATTGTCTTAAGTTTCAGTTTTTCTTTGCTGCTATCCTCAGCTTTAGTTTCAGGATTCTGCAAATTTCATTTCTTCCAAGATGTTTGGTTGGCCTGTGGATTGGGAGCTCTGAAAGCCACTTCTCACTGCTTTTTGAGTCTCCTCTAGGAGCTGCAGGTTTTTTTCATGTCTCAGAGCACAGTGAGTTATTTTGAATTGGGGTTCAGAGCTTCACCTCTAGTCTAAGGAGGGGCTCTAGGCCTCATTCTAGGTTTATACAGGTCAGGGACACATCAGCCTGTCTTGTGATGTTGTTTTTTGGGGTTTGGGGCCTCAATGTAGGCTTTTGCAGGGGCTTAGAGACTCAGTCTTGGCCTAAAGCAGATAGGCAAACTGTGGTCTACCTGACAATGGAACCTATTGTCTTACTACTGACTTGGGCAGAGGTTCTGGGTCTCCGTTTAGTCTTATATCGTCCATGTGTACCATGGACTATCTTGTACTACATATTGGAACTTTAAAGCTTGGGTATGGGGTACTATCCTTTTGGTATAGGTACTTTGACTTAGGTCTCAGGGTCTTGAAGATGGCTTGGGCCTAGATTCAGAACATGGAGCAGTAAATGTAGAGTAGAAGGAGTTCCTGTTGGCTTGAACCAGTACTCCTTGTAGCCTGGCAGCTGTATGCATTGCCTTGCCCCAGGTTCTGCAGCTTTGTTGTCAGCTGTGCTACCCTCTTGCCCCAGTGAAATAGACCCTGTTGACCTGCTTTCCAAGTTGTTTTCTGCTAAAAAGTTGGTTCTGTCTTTCTAATAATTGTTTTGAAGCATTGTTTTAAGGTGGGTGGGAGAGGATTCTCAGATAATTTTCAAGGTTACAGTGGCTCTGTCTTTTAATTTCTATATATTGGTTTCAAGGCAGAAGAGTGGTAAGGGCTAGGAAAAGGTTTATGTGACTTTCCCAGGATCACACAATTAGGAGGTATATGAGGTCAGATTTAAAACCAGGTTCTCTGGTCCCTAGTCTTGGCTCTCAATCCATTGAGACAACTAGCTGCCCCTAATTCCCATACATTCTACTGGTACAAATCAATACATAAAGATGTTTTGGAAAGTAAGGGGGAAGAAGAGGTGAATAAATGGTTGGACAGGCAGATGGATGAACATATTAGATCATAAACTATTTATGGATATTGTTTTTGTTTGTGTTTGGTCATACCTGTTTTTCTTTGGTTTAGTAACTTCTCAGTTAGGAAACTTCCTCTACTAATATAGATCAACAACTTTTAATAAAATATGTTTAATAACTAAAGAATAATGTATATTCAATATTGGTCTAACATATCTCTTACCTGAAACCATATGATATGAAGAAGAGAGAGAACTTAGAGTTAATTAGAATAAAATTCAAGTGCAAAAAATATAGAGAATGAAAGATTGCTTGATTCTAAAACAATTTGTCTTATGACAAAAGATTAGGATGGATTAATTCTATTTGTGGGAGATGAAATGGAATCCTAAGTGAAATAAATAACAATCAGTAGGCTTTTTTAGTCTTTGTATTCATTATTCTTATATTTATTGTCCCAACTGAGAATGAAAGAATTTTTCTGTGTTGCATTTATGACAAGAAAAAATGAAAAAAATTTAAATAAAATTAATCATTTTCATTTATCTAAATATTAATAATATTAACTTAATTTCAATTTAAATGTGCTAGATAAAGGAAAAAGAATGATTTTTGCTATAAACTATTTTGGCCAAAAAGTGTATGCCAGGGAGATAATTTTTGCTTAATAAATGCCAGGGTAAAAAGTGAATTATATTTCCTCAATTATGTAGAAATTTCCATATATGATTAGCTGTTGATTATGGCATGTCATTATAGGTTGCATCAAAATTCACCTTAATTATTTTCCCTTATTTTTACTTATCTCCAGACCCAGTAGATATTTATGAAAACTTTCAGCTAAAGACAAGATAGAAAGAAATGAAGAAAATGTAATTTTTATGTCAGAGAGGAGTATATGCCATTGTTTATATGGTAATATTGTATAGTAAAGAGAGCTCAAGATTTGGAGTAAGTGATAGGTTAAAATCCAACCTCTGCTATTATTATATAAGTGATCTTGTACAAATCACTACATCTTCCTAGATCTCAATTTCTCAGTTGTAAATGAGAGATAGGTTAGTAGACTTCTCAGTTTCCTTCTAATATATATATATATATATATATATACATATATATATATATATATATCTGTGATTGACTATGTAATGAAATGATGTACTTGTTTTCAGAAAGCCATGAGTTCAAATCTCTGTTCCAACAAATAAAATCTGTGGACAAGTAATTTAGCTTCTATTTGCTTCAATTTCCTCACCTGTAAAATCAGAATGATGGCACTTAGCTTCCTGAGTAGTTATGAGGATCTAATGAGAAAATTCCCACAAGCTGTATATTGGGCTTGGCCCATAGTAGATTCTTTGCAAATTTTTTCCCCAAATTGTTTCCTTCTTTCTTCTCTTCTATGTCATTTGCAAGACATATAAACATCTGCCTGTCCACTATGATTCTTGTCTATTTTATCCCATTATTTTTGCTATTGAGTGTCTTTTAAAATGTGATGGGCAAATATTTCTAGTGCTATAATTATGATGGCAACAGACATTCACATTTCTATAGTACTTAAATATTTACAAAGTCTTGGCCTCATCATAGTCCTGTGAAATAAGTATTATATATGTCATTCCCATTTTATAGAGAAGGAACTTGAGTCCTAGTGGGGTCAAATGACTTGTAAAAAGTAAGTGAAGGGACTCAAGTGCTAAATTTTGTTTTATTAAATCATATTTTCATAATCAAAAGAGTAGTATTTTTTCTATATAGGCAATTATGACTATTATAATATAGTCTGCTATTAAAAATCATACACAAAGGAATCTCTTTGATATAGGCTTAGTTATTCTCATAAAAATTTATGGAAATAAGAAATATGGTATATTATTCCCTTATTTTTGATGTCTTCTCAGTTGCTTTTTGTTGCTATTAATGGGATATTCAAGAATATTTCAAATTTTTTTTGGAATATTCTCTTTAATATATCCTGAAAATCAGTTTCTGAGTTGCTTTAAATCTATGTCATTTCCTGCAAGGATTTCTGTGAGTCTTTGATATAGCTTCTCTTCTCTACTTCTTAAGTTTCACTATGACTTCCATAAGTAGCATGTCATGGAGCCATAGAGATAGATCATGGAGTAAAAATAGAATATCTCCTCAAATATTGGAACAGATCAACATGAAAATGCTTGCTTCTGTGTTCCTTTTTAAACCCAGTTGTTCTGAATGTTTGTCTCCGAATGTTCTCCACACAATTTCACTTAGCTATCTGAGATTCACAGTAATCTTTCTTCAGAATTGTTTTACATTAAACTCCTTTTTTGGTTCATTTGTTATCTGAGAAATTGTTCATTATCTTTGATTATCCTATTCCTTAATGATTTGCAAATCACAAAATAAAATCCTCAAAGTTTGATGGGGACCCCAGATATCACTTATTCCAATTTGTTCCTGAACAAGAATCTTCCTGCATCATACCCATAGAATGGTCATCTGGCTTTTGTTTGAAGAACTCTAATCAGGAATCTTACTCTGTAGTTCTTGGCTGTCATGTTTATCTGTCTGACAAGAAGTTCAAATATTTGCTGACAATTGCTAACATATTGATTTTGGGCTCTTTTTACTTACTCCTCAAAATATTTATTCTGCATGATTCAAACTTCTCCAAGAAATGGGGATTGTGTATTTCTTTTGACTTTGTCCTTTTTTAAGTGCAAAAAATCTGAAAAATCTGAAATCAGAAAACTAATTTAAACAGATTGAGTCAGAACTGCTCTAATCACACGAAGTGTATTTTTCTAATTCAGATTTGATTTTGAACTTTAGTTTAACCAGTTGCTGATTTGATTTCACATAGCTATATCAGAAAGGACTCCAATATGGGTAACTAGTCATTTCCCTTTTCATTGACTCTATAATCTCACAGCACCAATATTCCTTATTTATTCTTCTAAACATAGTTCTAGCTGTTTTCAAGTCTTTAAAATGTCTTTGCTTTGTTCTGGAACTGAATCAATAACAGCAGACTTTGTTTATGAGTGGATCAACAAACAATTGAAATTATTCTTACTAAAACTATTAGCCATATACCAACAAATAGTAATAAAAATTGTATGCCTTTATTACATGATTAAGAATGACTATGATATTAATGTAAAGGAGTGTCTTCATTCAATTTAAAACAACTAAATTAAACCCTATAAGCACTTGATAAGTGTCTATTATGTGGCAGGAACTTGTAGGGGGGGTGAAGGGAAAGTAGGAAGGTTGGATGGATGGGAGAAAGGAGGGAAGGAGGTAGAGGAAGGGAAAGGAAGGTAGCGGTCCCCAGCTCCAGCAGGGGGGAAATTGACCAGAGCCCTTTGGGGCTCAAATAAAAGATCAGAGAGCAACTTTAGGGTTTATAATAGCTAGGTTTTATTAAAATTAGAAAGGTGAAGGTCTAGGAAAACTAGGAGGTAATTAGAAAGGGAAAAAAGTGCTGAGAGAGATCAGGGTAGATAGCTTCAGCCAGCCTCCAGGCTCAAGAGAACAGAGACTAGAAAAGGTGCCAAACTTTCTCTTTTATACTTTCCCCACACCTCCCCCCAAAGAAAGTGGGAGGTGTTGGGGAAGTCATAGCAGGGAGTCCTGGGAGACATAGTCTCCCAGGGCTTAGAAGAATTTTAAACTGCACACACTGTACTGGCATTATGTCTACAAATAACAAACCATCAGACAAATACACAAATATTGAAAAATACCCTGTCTTCAAAGAACTTAACATTCTACTTGGAGTACATGCAGGGATACAGCACAACTTGTGAACGGATAAGTAAATACAATGTATATGCAAAATAAATGCAAGATAATTTCAAAGGAAAACACAAAAAACTTAGAGAATTTGGAAAATTGTCTTGTAGGAGATGGTGAGCTGAGCCTTGAAGGAAGCTAGGGACTGAAAGAGATTGATGTAAGAAGGATGAGCATGCCAGGTAAGGATTGACTGCCTCTTCAAAGAAAATTAGTCAGGAGATAGAATGTTGTGTATAGGCAAAGCAAATTATACTAAGTAGGCTTTAAAAGAGTACTGAAGAAGTAATGTATACATAGTTGCTCGCATGTTTGTTGTCTCTATCATTAAATTGTGAGCTTTTTGAAAGCAGGTACTATTGTGTCCCTTAGCACAATGCTTGGCATATTAGGGGAAGGCATGAGAATAAGCAATTACATACCATCTAATATGTGCCAGAAACTGGTAGTTGCTTTTATATTCATTATCTTCTTTGATCCTCACAACAGTCCTGGAAAATAGGTGCTATTGTAATTATTTTTATAAATGAAGACACTGAGGTAAATAGAGGTTAAATGACTGGTCTGGGATCACACTGCTGAGGCTGAGCTTCAACTTGAGTCTTTCTGACTCCATGTCCAACTCTCTGTCCTCTGAGCCATCTAGTTGCCATTTAAACAAGATATTAATACATTTTTATTGATAAATTAATCAATCCAGAAATATGGTATAGATTGGAGTCAGATAATGAAGGACTTTAAAGATAAAACACAAGAATTTATATTTTATCTTAATAGCAATAATGAACTACTGAAACTTCAAGAGCAGGAGAATGATATGATCAGACATGTTAGAGGACTAACAGCTGGGCAACCATATGGAAGATTAAAAGAGATTATTTAAGATAATTCATAAAAAAAGAGGTGAGGAAGGACTCAGCTAAAAATCATTGATTTAAATTTAGATGTAGAACTGGAAGGACCCTCAAGGGCCATTAAATAAAATCCCTTTACTTTACAAGTGTAGGATCTGATGCTGACATGTTGAATGACTTGTCTCTTGTTATTAATGGTCAAAGGAAGGATGTGAATCTAGGTCTTTCTGACTCCAATTCCAGCACTCTATCTACTATGACATCCTATCTGTTAAAAATTAAGTTCCTCTCGGCTACTTGGGGTGAATCCATGATTTCATCAGTGTACATGTTTTTCCCCACCAAAACAGATAATAACTCTCCCAAACTGTTTCCTTCTTCATAGTTATGCTCAGAGATAATGTATAGTAGATGTGAAACACATATTTAACTGGATAGTAATTAACTATTCATCACAATACTTATATATATTTTTAAATTTTTAAACCCTAATATCTTTTATATATATATATCATTCTATATTAATTTTATTTGTTACAGGGCTAGGCAATGGGGGTTAAGTGACTTGCCCACGGTCACACAGCTAGGAAGTGTCTGAGGTCAGATTTGAACCTAGGACCTCCTGTTTTTGGGCCTGGTTCTCAATCCACTGAGCCATCCAGCTGCCCCCACAATACTTATATTTTTGTTAAATTCTATTTACATAAAAAACTAGATGGAGAGAATGATGAATCAGTTAGAATCAATGTCAAAGTCCCTATTATTTGAAGTGTGCTAGAATTCTAGAATGAAGTTTAGCTTAATCCTTTCCCTAAACTTGAGGTAAAGAAGCTGAGAGCTGAGTTGTTCGACCTGCTAATTTATTAGATTTCCTTTTCTGCATCGTTGCATTACTTTCATTAAAGGAGAGGTAGGGTACTTTGAATTTGGTTAATATGATATATAAAGAAAATGAATAGTAATAAATATAATTTTCAATTGGTCATTGCAGAAAAGAAGATTATAAGAAAGGAGAAATCAATTTTTATTGTAAAGTTAGTTAAAATATTTATCACTACTGGGTCAATGATAAGCTAGAAAAGTAGCAATGGTTGCATCATCTCTTCTACTACAAAGATAAGATAATTTTTGTAGAAAATGGAATGGCATATCTGGCTTCCCTCTATTTTGGTGATTCGTTCAATTTATGTGATATTCTAGAGTCATAGAAAGCTTCTCTATTGCTTTCTCCATCCTTAGCAAATGAGTCTTTAAACAAAATGAAAGGAAAAAAAAACTCATCCAATATTTAAAAGCAATGAAATTTTAACATAGTCTTGGTCAATTCCAAATTGTCCAAGCCACAGAATGTATTGAGGCAATAGTAATTAAAACAGAAAACAGTAAATAGACATTTTCAGGGTAGAATGTTAAGAGGAGGTTCTTGAGAATAGATTGAAGCCAGGCCTATAGATGGGAGGTCCAAGATTCAAATCTGGCCTTCCTAGCTGTGTGACCCTGGACAAATCACTTAACCTCCATTACCTAGCTCTCACCATTCATCTGCCTTGGAACTGCTATATCATATTTATTCTAAAATGGAAGGTAAGAAGTTAGGAAAAAAGGAGGAAGATCTTAATTAGAATTAGCAAGGAAAAAATACTGGTGTGTCAATGTTACCACCATTCTTCTCATCATCTAGGCTTGAAACTTTCCACTTGTTTTACATTCTTCCCTTTACTCAATACCTCTGCTATTCCAAATAATATTTTATTATTAATTTATTTTTATTGTTTTTACTATTGATTCTTCCTTCATAATATTTCTCAAATTCATCTTTTTCTTTTCTTTCTCATTGCTATTACACTAAATCAAAACTTTATCACCTGTCAATTGTTGAAAAAGACCTTGAATTTTTCTCCTTTTAAATCTACCAACTATAATATACATAGATATTCCTAAAACATTTCTTTCACAATACTAGCCTTATACTTAACATTCTTTATACTTTTTCTGTTGCCTTTTGGATGAAGTCCAAATTCTTAATCCTGTCATTCTGTGCTCTCTAAATCTTATCACAACCCAATTTGCAAAATTATCTTTCACTTCTCTTCTACATGATCCCTCTGTTGACACTAGGACTCATTGTCCTCTTAAGAATCTTTGGGCATACTTGCCTCTGCAATGTTTCCTTCTTCCTGAATCACCTGTTTTTTTCTCTTCTTTTTCCTTATTCAAATCAATAGTATTTCCAAGGTACAATTAATTTGATAAAAATATTCAACATATAATTAATAAGCACCTACTATAATTAAAGAACTCTGCTAAACACTGAGGATATATCCTCAAATTCCACTTGTTTTAAAAGTTTATCCAAAACAATCAAAGGCACATTCCTGTCTCTTAATTCCTATTGTACCTAGAATCTCTATCATTGTTTATAAAAATCATATCCACTTGTGATATCATTAATATTATTACTTAAATTTTCATGTATTTATGTTTTATTTTTCTCTAAATGTCTTAAGAGTAGGGAGTATCTTTACCTTAAGTCCCTTCTAGCAAAGTATACAATTGGTTATTTTTAATTTGTTGATAGATAAACAATAACCAATTACCATTCTAGAGATGAATAATCATAGAAAAAATTCAACTATAGTGCATATATTCTAAATAACCACTATATTTAATCATTATAGTTGTCACATTAGCTATAAGTGTATTGAAACTGAAACTATTGACAATTAACTTTGCCAGGTATTACTTTTCTTAATATCATTTTCTCCATCACACAGCTATTTATATCTCTCCTTTCATAGTGTTGGATTTAAAAATCAGTCTGGCAGTCTACTGAACTATTTCTGGCCTGGACAAGCTACCCCCAGCCCCTAATGTTTCCCAGTACAGTCTTCCTTATCTCCCCCTATCATAAACCTAAAACTGAAGCTATCTTATCTGATGGATATTAACCTTCTTGAGGAATGTTTGTCTATATTTGCCTGCTTAACAATATTTGCCTACTTAATGTACGTTTGCCAAATGCTTCCTGACCCCTGACCCTGAAACCCACCTCCTCAGATGCTTCCTGACCCCCTGTCCCTGACACTACCTTGATAATTATGTATGTACCAACCCCCTTCCCCAAACATTTCTATATAAACTCTTGGCTGAGAATTCCAAGGGGTTGTTCAGGCATGCCTCTCTGCCTAGAGACCCTAGCTATTATTGCTAGTAAAGAATGAGCCTCTTCTTGCATATTGCATTGTCAGTGTGATTCTTCCTTCGGCCATGAACCTGGGCTAGGTATTAAAATTTGGGTACAACAATAGAAGTATATAGTGAGAAATACCTGATAAAGGGATCAACCAACTAAGAGGAATATTCAGTGTGATGAGGAAAAATTCCCTATAAACTAATGTTCTCCATGGTGTGACATGATATCTCTCTCCACCACTGCAATCTGTATCAATATGTTTTTAATCATAGATATCAACTTAGCATTTATTAGATGCTATTTGCAAGCTTCATTTATTGTTCTATTTTGTCTTATCCATAGTTGAAATATAAATATATGCATATACATAGCTGTATACATATTATATAAACATCCATTTATCTATCTATCTATCTATCTATCTATCTATCTATCTATCTATTCTTTCATTCATTCATTCATTTGTTTGTTTGTTTGTTTATAAGAAATGTAACATTATATCTGGATTTATATCCCTAACTCACTCCTACGTTGACAGACCATGTCTCCAGAATGACAAATAATAGCTTGGGTTCAAAGAGTAACACTGAATTGCTACTCCAAAAAGTATGGCTCATGAGCACCTACTGCTATGATTCTCATTATTAATCAAGCAGTAAACACAATTGGCTTTTAATAAAATCAATTTACTCAAATACAATAGGAAGAATAGTTAGAAGGCATCACTAAAACAATACCTGTGGTGCACTTTCTGAAAAATATGCATAGTCTGTGGTGGTGGTAATGGTGGCGGGCAATACAAACTCAAAGCACAGTGGTAGTGAGATAGTGGTTTTAAATTAATATATTTCATCTGTTGCAATGGATCACTCAGAGCTTCAGAGATCAAATGACCTATTTAATCAAAATGCATTTGAATATTCCCTTGTCAAAGCAGTTTTCAAGGAAGTTAAAAATACAGGAATATAAAAGCAAAAAACATCTGCTAGTAAGGAGGTCAAAAGCAGGTAAAAAGGAAGATTATTTCAAAGAGAAACTTAGGGGTCAAAGCTAATTCTTGCTGCCCAACTGATTCTTTCCTCATAATTAAGCTGGCTAATATTGTAAGGTAGTAAAGCTTAACTCAGACATCCCCATTTCCACCAATATCCTGACCTTCTTGCAAGTCATAGTCAGGTTAGGCCAGGCAGCTTGTTCCCCATGTCCTCATGAGTTGAAGCATCTGTTGGATTGGTGATGTTCTGTATTCCTTGCTTTTGGTCTCATTGTCAACTGTGTTTATACCAACTCTAGCCTCAGGGTTAGCCTAGAGGTACTGTGCCTTTTTCATCTAGAGTGCTATTCTGTTCTTTCAGAAAAGCAGATATCCTTAGCCTAGACATTGATAGAAGCCTCTTTAGCTTTGCTTCCTGAGGATCTCTGGTCTTGAGTTTGTCACCTCTCAGAAAAGAAGCAGAAAAATTATCACTTTTCCTATTCAAAAGTTCTTATTGACTGAGAACTGAGTTCCCTCTTGGAGACATTACTCTAACTTATGGGGATCATTTAAGTACAATTTGCATGTTGGTTCCTGTTGGTCTATGCAAATGAGAACTTGAGGAACAAAAGGCACTGAAGTGTTCTGGAACAAGTTTGTTCTCTACTGGCTTCCTTTTATAGAATCGCACTATTTAATCCTGGATCTTCTGTATAGTGTGTAATACTTCAGTTGCACCTTGAAATTCCTTGTCCTTGCATCACCTTGTCTCTGTCTTTGCCTTTGTGATTTTAAATTATGTTGAAGTTTAAAAGTAAAAAACAGAGCTGTAGCTTTATTGGTCTTTGACATCAGAAAGTTCACCTCAGACTTAGGTCTAGGGTGTAGAACTAGATTGTAAAACTGTTGCTTAGACCCCAGAACAAGATGGAAAATCCAGTTAGATAAGTATAGGGTCTCAGTGCAGTCCTCCTGACAGACAGTAGATCTCAGCCCTAATACTTGGTGAAGGGTAAGGCACTTTGAATCTCCAGAACCTTTCAGCTAACCAACAGATGACGTATATAGAAACTATCTACTGGCACTTATTCAGTGGCAAAGTTACATTTGTATTTCTCAAAATTAAACCAGGGTCTGGAGCTGGGAAAGTTCAGGAGAATAGAAATCATGTAGTTCCCTTGAACAAATCCCATAGGACCTGACTAATTTTGTAGCTCCCTGGCCTCATCTTTCTCTAGGATCTTTGAAGAACATATCCTTTACTGATCATAATGAAATTAAAATTATAGTTAATAAAGTGCCATTGAAGAAAATTAATTGAGATTCAATAACTTAATCCTAAAAAATGGAGTAAAGAACAAAAAATAGAAATAACAGGCAATTTCATCAAAGATAATGACAAGAATAAGACAAAATATCAACATTTTGGGGATGCCTCGAAATTAGTCATTAAGGAAAATTCAGTAGGATAGCATTTCATTAAACAAGAGATCACATCTGAATAGTGAATAGCCTCTGAATAGTGCAAGGATCAAACTATTAGTGAGCTAAAGATGAAAAATTTTACCTATTTCTTGACAAAGAGATAATGGCCTTAGTTTATACTTCAAAACACAATTTTTAGACAGCACAATGTAGGAATTCATTTTATTTGATACAACATGTTGATTACAAGGGTTTTTTAAATTTCCTTTTTATTTTCCTTTTTGAGGAGAAAGGGTAGAATGAAAAAAAAGAATTGCTTGGCAGTTGAAAAACTTCACTAAAAAGTATAGAGAATTGAGTTCTTAGTCTTCCTTAATACTATATTCTTGAAAGAGTACTGGATTTGAAGTGAGAAGAACCTATTTTGAATTCCAGATCTGCTGCTTAATATTATGTGATTTTGAATTTAAGAATTTAACCTCTAAAATACATTAAATTATGGTGTTAGACTTTAGTAATGTGAGGCATTACACCATGAAGAAAGCTTATGCTACATCAGATAAGTGATGGAACAGAACAGGAGAAACATAGGAGATCAGAGCCCATAAGGTCAACAGAAGCTATTATAGCAAATGTATGATCTTGTTGCTGAGAAACAAAAAAAAATCAGATGAAGATGATCATTTCTTAGAACATGTTCTAAAAATGTGCCCTTCTCAAGTTGTAAGCTTTGCTGTTTACAGCATCATCGGGCCCCTGCTTCTTAGGTGCTATTGTAGTTGCCTGGGATACTGAATTCTAAGAATACACTGGAGTGAATTTTCTTGCTAATGTCGTGCTTTTGACTTCTTTCACACAGTTAGCTGAACTATGCCCAGGGCACGTAGAGCATGTTGTTATGGCCTTTAGCCCTTTCGCAGTACAGAGGACACCTATAACATTGATTTTCCAATGAAACAGCTTCACAAAATGGAGTCATTATTGTTCTTCATCTTTTTTGCTATGTCAGTCCTGTGCTTTAATCACTATTTTACCCACAGTATTATCTGAGAGTCCAAAGAATTGATGAATTGGTGAAATAAGTATCGTAGATTCGTACCTTACTATGTTTTAGTTATTTTTTTTTGTCATCAACTTCCCACCTCATCTACTAAGTATCATAAATTTAACGATATGTTACAAAACACTTTTTCTCTGACAGAGAAAAAAAAGAATGCATATTGACTCTTACTAGGTTAGTGATTTGAAGAACTCTATGATGTTTTATATATGAACTCCTCAAGGGCAGAGATTATTTCATTTTTATATTTGGGTTCCTACTGCCTAGCAGAGTGCCTGGCACACAATGAGTACTTTAAAATTGTTTTACTTGTTAGTCATTCTGCATAATAGAATCACCGTAAATAGAGGATCTGCAAACTTTCTTTTGTGGAGCATATAAAGCTATGTATGAATTAAGAATATTTTCTGTGCAAATATAATATTAGGCATCATCAGTGTTAAGTAAATACTTTTCCATCAATTCATTGAATCACTATTATTTCTTTAAAAATAATGAGGCCATAATTAAATGGACAAAACAGAATTAGGTAAGCCTTGGAAGATTCAGTCAATTATGTGACTCTTCATTAATCTCTTTACGTGGGTCCTGGAATGGTGAGCATACCCAGATACCATATCTGTTATCTCTGATGAGTTGCTGAAATTTATATCAATTGTATCTTTCAGTCCTGTCAGCTTCTTACCCAATTATACTGATGTTGTCTTTGTAAAAACATGCTTCAGGCTTGTATTCAGTGACATTTTGAAGATGTTATAAAGAATTTAACCACTTTCTATTTGAAAAAAAATCACTAACTACAAGTGGGTTTTTTTAAGTATTTTTTCACCAGACAAAAGAATACGAGTGAGCATAGAGAAGTTCATTTTAGCATTGTATGGAGTGCTGAGCTACTTGTCAAAGGCCTGCTTTCATAAACAAAAGGCTCCTTTAAGCCTTTGCAGCCAATGGTATGTTTTTTTCCACCATAGGACTGACTAAAAGGAAGAATTCCAACCCATTTCTGAGACTGTGTTAGACTCAGTATTCTTCCTTTAAGAGCCAGTGAACCAAGTCACAGACCAAGGTCAGTCAATACCTTTTTTTTTTTAATATGCTGACCTTTTGTCTTAGAATTAATATTTTGTATTGGTTTGAAGGAAGAAAGGCAGTAAGGGCTAGGCAATGGGGGTTAAGTGACTTGTACAGCTAGGAAGAAGCCAAGGCCAGATTTGAGCCCAGGACTTCCAATTTCTAAGCCTGGCTCTCTATCCACTGAGCCCCACTAGCTGGTCCCAACACAATAACTCTAAAGTGGCAATGACTTTATTTACTAATATCCTGGATACAGCTCTAAATCTATGATTCTGTGATCCTGTGCAAGAATATACTGCTCTATGACTACATTCTAGTTCTATGTAATCACATAAAATCTGATTAAGTTTTCCTAAAGGATATTTACTTTAAACATATGGCAAGAATAAGTATACAAATATTTTCCTAACATTTTGAGGGCATAATATATCTCTCCATGACTTAATCCCTGAGAAGTAGAGGATAAGATTTATAGCTTGATTTAGTTACTACATAGCATCTCTCCTACCAAGTTCTATTCCAAAGCCAGCAAGCACTCCTGGATCCTAGCTCTTCAAAGCTTCACTGCTGGGCTGGCTGTGACATTAGGCTTAGACCCTGGAATCTTCTATCCCCGTGTCTCATGCTCCAGGAACCTCTTAGAAACTCTCATCTCTGTACCTAGAACAAAACGAATGAAGGGAAAAGTCAAATACCCAGGGGTACTTTTCAACTACATGTGTTGGGAGAGTAGTGTGGATAGAAGTGGAAGAAATGACCTTATCATATGATGTGAATGAAGAAGTCTTTTACCCTCAGAATGAATGGAACCAGAAGCTTTGAAGGTTCTTAGTAACTTTTAAAGATGTCAACAGTTCTTTTCTATGCAGTCAGTAGAAAAAGGCTAGTCCCAATAATGTGGGGGGCCAAAATAGATTCTCCATTAATGATTCAGTTCTCTAATATCCTAGCAAAAGGCCTCTATTATCTTCCAAATGAGTGGCACAATCTAGGGCTGGGCTGGTGAACCTATGGCATGCATGCAAAAAGGGGCACACAGAGCCCTCTCTGTGGGCACTCCTGCAGTTGTCCACCAGAGTTCATTATTAGAAAACCAGAGGGATTGGGGGAAGAGCTGTTCCTCTCCTCCTCTCCATGCACTTGAGAAAATTCCTCATTTCACCCACCCCTCTGCCCAGTAGTCCGGGTGGAGCATTTTCTCCCTCACTCTCCTGTTTAGGGTAAGGTGCTGGGGGATGGGGTGGCTCATATGCTGCATGAGGGTGAGCACAGATGGCAGCCTGTTTAGTCAGTGGTGAAAGTGATTCCTGTGGTGGGATTGTAGAGGAGCTAGGTTGGAGGGGAGCATAACTCACAGCATGGCACATAGCTGGAGGGGAGCAGAACTAGAAAGGAGTATAGCACTTGAGCCACTCTTCTTCCTTTCCACAAGCACCTCTCATCACCCACCCCTCTGTCCAGCAACCCAATGGGAGAACTTCCTCCTTCCCCTGTCTGGAGTAAGCAGGTGGGGCATGATAATCAGTCTCTAAGGATGGGCATGGCATAGTACTCAGTCTCTAAAAGTTTTGCCATCACTGATCTAGGGTAATTTGAGTATTTACCAAACTTCTATTAGACTATGCCTTTTTTTTTTTTTTTAGATTGTGACAGTCTTCCTATGCCTTTGGTTATATACCACATAATTTTGAAGAGTGGTAATGGTCAGATGTACATACTATTTTTGACTTTCTTTAAAAAAATATTCTAACTGTTTTCAGACAGGTCCACATAACACAAAATGAAGAATGGGCAATAGACAGATTAAGAAAAGAAATAAAGCAAGTTTTTGTACATTTTTCTAATTTCTCTTCATATTGCTGATTCTAGTTCATTTCTTTAATTGAAGAGCCATCCTGAAATTCCCCTTTAGTCTGATAAACTCTTTAAAATGTTATCTCTAGATGAATAGTTTTGGCATTATAATTAGTCATGAATTCTATGTAGAATAAAATCCTTTTATCTGTTTTTATTTATCTTCTCTCAGTAAAAAACCAATAAAAACAAAAACAAAAGCAAAAAACAAAGTAAAACAAAATATTATTAAATTAAATAATTCTATGTTTACCTAAATATAGCTATCTTTGAATTTAATTTTTAGATTATTCAATTCCACTTAGTTTATACAATTATACAATACCATTTCATTTATACAATTTCCAATAACTTTCCACTTTCCCCTACAGGAATCTATATTTCTCTCTCCTAAGTTACTCTAAATTATTGCTTCCAATGACCGTTTGCTGTCTTTGAATTTAGGCCAAATATCATATCATATCATATATATGTGTGTGTATGTGCTTATATATGATTATGTGCACATGTATGGGAATTAGCATTTATTTAATGTTATCCACTGTGCTAAAATTAGAGGATATAAAAATAATCCTGAAGTTATTTATGTATGTACATACATATATGTATATCTCCCACATATCCATGGACATATATACAGAAAAAGAAAAGCATACTTACATATATACATATAGAAACATATATATGTGAATATTGTAATATACATATACATATATATATATTATTTTATTTTTGGAATAGAATACAATAATAATTTTTTTACTCTTATGTGCCAGGAGTTATTCTAAGAATTTACAAATATTTTCTCATTTGATCTTCCCAACAATCCTGTAAAATAGGTACTCATATTATCCTTATTTTACAGTTAAATAAGTGGCACAGAGGATAAATAACTTGACCTGGATTACTCAGCTAATATTTTGGACAACTATTTGTAAGAATTCAATTTGGTATTTAAGTGGTACAGGGAGCTCACTTTCTGTGTCTTTGTCTTTGTATCTTTTGTCTCTGTATTTTTCTGTCCCTCTCTCTAAATATACAGATTCCTGGAATTTTATTATACACACACACACACACACACATATATATATATACATATATATACATATATTTCTATTGAAGATTTTCATCTTGTCTAAAAAAGAATTTAGATCGATCATGATAAATAATATAATAAAATTGATAATTGGCCATTTACTAGTACAAACTCTTTTTTACTGCCCCTTATCCTTGAAGGAAAAGTTCCTCCCACCCTAAAATGGACTTTAAAGTTCCTTTGCTTTAAAATCTTGCTTATGAAAAACATCCCTGTGAGATGACTATCCAGCACATGTTAAAATATCTCTTATAAATGGAAATTAACTATCTCCTGAGCTAGCCTTTCCTGATGTAAGACTTTTCTTTTTATTAGAAAATCATTAACATGCTCAGCAAAATTCCACCTCTATAGGTTTGTCTTTTGGCTATTTTTAAAGCAAAAACCAAAATTTTTTCTTCTTCTAAGTGACATCTTTTCAAGGTTTTGAAAAAAGACAATGGCAACATATCTTTCTTTAGTCTTCTTTCTTCATTCATTCCTGATGAGATTTGTTTTCCAAAGTCCTCATTATCCTGGTCCTTCTACTTTGATGCAGTTAATGCCACCTAATGTATCTCCCCCACTAAACTCTAGTTCTGAGCTGTGTGGAATAAATTACAATGATTATTGTCCTGATCCAGACATTATTCTTTCATTATCAGCATGTAAAGTTAGAGACTTCACTCCTTTGTTTTGGTAAACTAGAGTTTACAATAAACCGATTCAAATAAGATACTCATATTATTTTTCTCAACTGATGCAATTTCAATTCTTATTCCTATTCTTGAAATATATCTTTAAAAAATCTCTAAGAGTAAGATTTGATATTTAGTCCTGTTGAAATTCATCTTTTCAATTTTGTCCTGAGTTTTTGCAGTCAGATAGCTTTCCGATGCAGACTTATACTATTTCATGCAGTTTTATTTAGAAATATTTCATTAGTACTCTAAATTTTTTTTTAAATCTTCATCGGTACAAAGTCAAAAACTATAGTCTTGGCTATCTAACTAAAATCTTTTCACCAGTCAATTTAGAATCATTAATCAATGGTCTTTGGGCATGTGTATTAATATTATCCTGGCACATTTCAAGATCTTACATGTAAGGACATCATGGGAGCGTTTGTTAAATGCTTTGTTCAAATAAAGTATCTACTTCACTACTCTGGCAATTCCCCTGACCTCCAACTTAATGACAGAAGTAAAGGAAAATATTTGGCTTGATTTATTCTTAGAAAATCTATGATGACTCCTTGTGATTACTGTATTATCCTTTAAATACTCCTGAAGGAAAGAAATAAGCATTTATTAAGCATCTATTATCTATCAGGCCCTGCGTTAAGGGCTTTTTACAAATATTATCTCATTTTATTCTCAGAATAACTCTCTTATGTGAGTGCAATTATTATCCTCATTTTATAGTTGAGAACAAAGGGAAGAATGTTAAATTAGGTGTCTATCACTAGTAAATGTTGGAGGCCATATTTTGTCTCAGGTCTTCATGACTCTAGGCCAGTGATGGTGAACCTTTTAGAAACTACGGCCAAATTGCAGATTGCATGGAGACTGGGAGAGGAGCAGCCATGCCCCATGCCCCTCTGGCTTTCTAGTAATGAACTCTGGTGAACTCTGTCCTGGGATGACAGCAGGCATTCCCACAAAGAGGGCTCTGTGTGCCCCTATCTGGCACACATGCTATAAGTTCCACAACACAGATCTAAGCCCGGTATATACTGGTTATTAGGGTGTGTGTATGTGTTTCTTGATCCTATAGCCCATGAATCCTCAACAGTGTGCCTCTTTCTACTATCTCTATGAATCAGTTCATATTAGCTAGCCAAACATATTTAGCTATTAGAAACTAATTTTCACTATGAAGGTAACGTTGGCACAGTTGATACAAAATATCCCCTTTAAAAGTAATGAATACATTCCCTGATCAATTGATAGCTTTTAGGGGAAGGTGGGCTCAATCTTAAATAACTTGCAGGTAGTTTATAGCTCTTAAAGGCCTCTTCCTGGAATCTTCAAGCTGTTCCCCTTATTTATAGTTTAGATTTTCTTCTGGCCATTTGGCAAAATATGGAAACTACTTTGGTTCAGTTTGTCTAATTCTATTATTTTTGGTTCCCAAAGCAAATATTTTTTGCTAGTTTGCTATGTGCTGACAATGCTTCTATGGGTCTGATGAAAAGTATAAATCCTCTAACCTTCTGAAATTTGCAAGGTTTGCTTATAGCTAAAGATGTCATGGAGGAGACTGGAATCAATTCTGTGACTGTGACTCTTTTCTCTGTCCTCCCTCAGCAACAGATTCCTTCTCAGATCTTTGCCTTGAAAGAAAGCAGTTTTGATTTTTGATATATTTAGTAAATTTACTAGAGTATGTTTAGACACTGTTCATAATTACAAATCATTTTTTAATGGTTTGAGGACACTTTTGAATTATCCTTTTACAATGCCTTATGTGTCTTGTATGAAATAATCACATGTATGAAAGAATCTCATGAAAAAATCTATATGTCACAATTCATAATCACATTGGCTGATCAACATTCTTTCATACTTTGAAATACATGGTTAAAAATTTGAGAAACAGCATTTTATAAAGATTTTAGGTACCTGGTACTTGTTCTAGTACTTGCAAAAAGTCTTTCTCAACTTTAAGCAAAGCAAAGAAAAAGTCACACTTCTTTCTTCAAGGGGGAATATTGGTCACTCTCTGGGTTCATGGGACTTTGCCCCCTCATATTAGGGACATGGAATTGATTCAAAGTCAAATCTTCACCCTTTAGAAGAGAGACCAAATTAATTTGCCTTGGTATATGTCTTGCAATTCTGATCAACTGGCTCTAGAGGTGGATGACTAGGACCCTTGTTCTCTACTTTTCCAAAGAAGAGGATCTTTCACTCAACCCAAAAAACAACTTAAAAAAATAATTCTGTCTTTGATAATTTACATTGTAAAAGAAAAAAAAAAGATTTGTACCTCAAGGGAAATATCAGTCCTAGAGAGATTTCAGAGCATATGGGCCTCTTTACACACACACACACACACACACACACACACACACACACACAATTCTGCTGTGAATATTTTGGCATTTATGTAAATTTCCTTTTCATCTCTAACTTCCTTATGTCCAGAAGAGAAATTTCTGGTTGAACAGGGATGTAACCAGTTTAGAGAGGTCTCTTACCTTGTTCCATTTTTTAAGCCAAAATTACTGAACTAATTCAAAATGCTCTTCTCTTTTCCCTCTTCCCCAAATTATAATTCCTTTATTTCTATATCATCTCAGCCAATGAGGGCATATGTTATGGGTTAGAGGCCTTTCTGGAATCTTTTAGACTCTTGCTAACTGATAAAGAAAAGTAAGAACAACCACCATCTTTGACTTAATTCAAAATGTATCTCTCCTTTTCTATAAAAGCATGATTATACTAGTGTCTCAGTTATTAGACTTATATTATGTGTCTCAGGAGCTTAAATCTCATCTATTTTCTTTTTGAGAAAAATTACCTAATTTGTCTGCAATTGCAATTTTCCCCTCTGAAACGTCAGCCATTATTTAAGTTAATGAAAGAATTATATGAGAATGTGAAGATTAAAGGGACAAACTTAGAGGAATCAAGAATAGTAATATTCATCTTAAAGCAACATTTTAAAGTGTGCCACTTCGCATGTCCTGGACAGAAGTAGTTACTCCTTGGTACAAATTGTGAAACAGTATATTGGCAGCAATTTCTGCATCATTCCAGATAGAATAATTCAATAAAAAGCTTTGTTGGAATTCTAGTTAAACTTTTTGGAAATTTAGGTGTCATATTCTCCTAGGTGTCATATTCTCCATTGTCTCTTCAGATATCAATCACCACAATTAACTCTCCACCATTTTTTTAAATTTCTGAGACTTCTCCCACAGAAAGACAGACTTTTCTTTTCCTACTGCCACAAACTTTGTTTATTTTCTTATAATTTTTTTGTCTGGGATATCATATTCATCTCTCAAGTTATTTATCTATCATGAATCTTTTACTTTCCTTATTCTCCTCAATGCTAGTGTTTTTCTTCTGTTGGTAATTTTCAACTTGTCCTGTATTTATTTTGTTTGTACATAGTGTGCATATTGTTTCCCACAGTAGATGGTGACATCTTTCATAGAAATTGGTCTTTCTTGCTTCAGGTATTAGGACATTTTAGGCACTTAGTAAATAAATGTTTGTTTACTTGACTCTTCTCTCTCCTATTTCATGTTTACTTATTACAGAAAAGATATGATTATCTCCTTGTAGAGGAACATTTTGGATCATGTAGGGCAAACAACTTCTTGTATGCAATGATGACAATAGCAAAAATACCAGGAATTGGAGTTCATATAATGGATTTAATAGTCACAGTCTTACTTTAGGCTCACCATAAGACTGTGAGGTAAATGCTATAGCTATTTATATTATTAGTAATTTATCCTTTCTATTGATTTCAAACTAAATATGAGTCAATTGTATGACATGGCTTCCAAAAATTATTGTTTTTCTAGGCTTCATAAAGGGAGACAATGTACAGAAATATGGCTAAGTAATAATTTCATTGTACTTTATTCTGCCAGACTACAAGTGAAAAATTCTTTTCAGTTTAAGGTATCACATTTTAGGAAAGGCATTCATAAGTTGGAGAATATCCAGTGCCTAGTGAAGCTAGAGTGACAGGCCTGGAATCAGGAAAACTATTCTTCATGACTTCAAATCTAAATTCAGACACTTATGATCATTTATCTCTGTTTGCCTCTGTTTTCTCATCTGTAAAATGAGCTAGAGAAACCAATCCAGTACCATTGCTAAGAAAACCCCAAAAGGAGTCCTGAAGAGTTGGATATAACTGAAAACAAGACAACAATAATAGCATCCAATGTCCAAGATGGTGAGAACATTATAGGTCATTTTATGAAATAAGAAGTAGAAAGGAAGTGCTGTTGAAATAGGTGACTTGAAGGATATGAAGTTCTATCTGTCAAGGAGTTGTTCTTGATCCTAGAGAGAAGAACAAGGAAGAAGAGATAGACTATTACAGAGGAGCAGTTGTTTTAATGAGAATGGAAAGACTTTTGGGGTGTGTTATTGAACAGAGGGGGCAAATATATCCCTCCCAACCAGCTGAACCATCAATTTGGAAATATTAAACAAAATAAATAAAAATATAATAAAACATAGTTAATCTCATATTGTAAAACTAAGTCAACATGCTGCCTCTAAGGACCCTTATGGATAGCTTTATTGTCCCTGTTTCTATTTGTTTGATGAGACTGTAATAGAGTACTCTCAAACTTTAAGAATGTATTATAAGAGGTGTTCTCTAAGGTCTCTTCCTACTTTAAGATCCCATAATTTTAACAAATCCTTAACAAATATTTGTTGAAGGGATAAATGAGTAAACGATAACATATTTTATACTTTCATAGATATTCCTACTTGAATTAAGGAAGATTAATGGTGCCTGCTTGAGGTGCCAAGATGAAGATCAATTCTTTTTAATAACTTATCCTCTTGGGGGGCAGCTGGGTAGCTCGGTGGATTGAGAGTCAGGCCTAGAGACTGGAGGTCCTAGGTTCAAATCTGGCCTCAGACACTTCCCAGCTGTGTGACCCTGGGCAAGTCACTTAACCCCCATTGCCCACCCTTACCACTCTTTCACCAAGTAGCCAAAACACAGAAGTTAAGGGTTTTTAAAAAAAGAATAACATCTTCTTGAGTGTTTTTTTCTTCCTATCTTAATATGTGGCCAATATTTATGATTAAATTTAAGGCAGAAGGAACAAAAATGAGATCGTGCTTGTTGGTGGGTCCATTTGTTGGAGGACCCTGATTGAAATGATCTTTGTTTCATAAAGTGCTGATTTAGTCCTTACATTAGAAAATACAGAAGATTAGAGACTTCCCTTCACATTTCCATCTGCAAGCCAGAGTCTTATAATTGGTGCTATTTTCATGCAAAATTAGACAGCTCTGATTAAAATTTCTCTCCTACTTTTAAAAAAACTGGTATCTCTTTTCAATAGGGCAATGTCCTAGTCTTCCACTGAAATGAAGAAGAGCCATGAAATCTGCAATCTTTGTCTCTGTGAATAGCCTTAAGCAAATCTCTCAACTTTTCTATATGTAAGTGCTGTTCAAAATACTGTCATAAAGGTAACTGAACAATATAGCAAGAGTTCACACCCACATCTAAGGCCAAAATATCATATCTTGCCTTTATTTTTAATTCTGGAAAAATATAACTACCACTAAAGATTTCTCATTTTATTCTTCCCTGAAAAGTTACCCTGAGTTGATTGTCCATTGCTTTTAAAGGTATGAAGCATAAAGAATAATAAACTCACAATGCATATTATTGATATATTTTTTCTATTCTTTTTAATTTCTATCATGGAAGAGAATGATTAGTGCTTAGGAATGGCTATAAAAGCAGTGAATACTACAGGAATAGAAAACCTAAAAGTTGCTGTTAATAGAAAGAATTAACAAGGAATACAAACAAAAGTGGTATGTATATATGTAATATGTATATTTATATGTATATATATATATGCACATATATGTGTGTGCAAAGAAACAGAAAACAGAATGAATTCTACCCAATGTTTTTGTCCAATGTTTTAATGTTGTTATAAATGAAATTTATTTATTAAAGTAATTTTCAGTATAAAAATATCATATGTATATTTTGACTTTGATGACTACAATAAATTTGGTGGATCTTTTCCTTTGTCTTCTCAATCTGTGACTATGAGATTCCATCCCTTTTTCATATGATGATGAGATGGGTTATATCTGTCAACTAGAAACAATGCAAACATTTCACCCTGTGAAGCATTTGCAAGAATTATTCCTTATGAAGTCTGAGATTGTGCAGAGGCTTGAGAGGATTATTATTTTATCCTGTCAGTCAACTAATACATTTATATGCACACAGCCTAATAACTTTATACTTTATATCAATACTCATGCTTTTGAAAACAAGAATTTCTCAATCTGATATGAAACTGTCTGAACCCCAGTCTCTCTTTTTGAGTACTTTGGGTAAGATCATATCAAATATTTCCTCTTTTTGTTGTTTTAATAATGATTTTCATGGCAGTGTGTGTATATCTATATCTATATAAAATGTCTTGGAGTATAATCTGGTAAGACTCAGATAAAGAGTTTTCTTCAGGAAGATGCTTGGGTGTTATGGTTACACAAGATTTTTCCTAAGTCTTGATTTATCATATTTTCTCCCACAAATCATAATACAGTAAAGATTTCCTCATTTTTATTTTATTCTAATGTAAACTCTGTTCAGTGATTAGGTACTATAATATTTGGCATTTTGGGAATGTGAAGAGGATAAAATATGGATACTTTAAGTGATCATAAGTTTGCAATATTCAATTTATTTAACCTAACTATGAAGTGATGCCCATTTTAAACTGTCAGCATTTTCTGAATCTTTAGAAAAAATAAAAGGATTCTAGCCATTAGTGTAGTGTATGTAGTAGGTATTTAATAAATACATATTTAAATAGATTATTCTTTCTAACACAAAATGCATTTTTTGGTTTTGCCTTCCCATTCCCATGGTCAAGAAAAAGGATCAGGCCTGAAATCATTTAAGAGAATTCTTCTAAAAGTTAGCAATGAGGGGACATCTAGTGGTTCATTGAATTAAGAACCAGACCCAGCAAGTTCCTGAGTTCAAATCTGGCCTCAGATAATTCCTGGTTGTGAGACCCTGGGCAAGTCACTTAATCCCCATTGCCTAGCCTTTATCACTCTTCTGCTTTGGAATACCAAAGCAGAAGAGTGATAAAGGCTAGGATTCCAAGTCAGAAGGTAAGGGTTTTAATAAATAAATAAACAAAGAAAAAAGGAAAGAAAGAAAGTTAGCAATGATTTTAAGAGAAGGAAATTCATCATTAATTTTTGCTTAGTTTCTTTTTCTATTATTTTTCTTCTTTTCCCAACATAATTATAATTTCCAATCACGCCTTTACAAATGTGCTTTTCTCTAACTTTGAAATTATCTTCCACTCTTTCTGACTTTTTAATCACATATACAAATTGAGCACAAGAATCTAGTCATATCTAAAATTTCCCATTTCATGGTCATATCTGATTATATCTCACCATTCCAATACAAATATTGCCAGCTCAATAAAAAAAGAGAAAAAAATTGGTTTGTCTGATGTTATTCTATATGCCAAAAATCATTTGGATGTATGGACTAATAAATTAAAAAATAAGTATTTTGTAAAAGCAATGTAGTAATTATTGGTAGCATAGAAAATGGAGAAAATTCTTAAGAATTTCACATTCGAATATGGGGGTTCTTGATCTTTAGTATATCATGGATGCCTTTAATTATGTGCTGGAAACTCTGAATCCCTTTTCAGAATAATATTTTAAAATACATAAAAATAAATACCTAGATTTGCAAAAGAATCCAATTTTATTGAAATATAGTTGTGAAAATATTTATATGTGAAATATATTAATGAGATCCTGGCTAAAAACTTCAATGCTAGTTGAAAAAAACAAGGTCTATCGGTTGGACCTTAGGTTGCTAACAGCCATACCAATGGTGTATAGTCTTAATGTAATTTCCATTGATAAAACCTTATTTTTACACTCATTAATAATGATAAGGAGTTTGGTGGTAAGATCTTTGTTTTGTTTTTTTATCTTTGGTAGACCCTGAATGTAGAAGAAACACACACAAAAGCAAAGGGCTAGCATAGATCTTTTGTCCTATAAGTAAAGACACAATTGAAAAATGTTTATAAAAGCTTTTCCATAATTCAGTATTTGATGGGTAGTTTTCCCTAGAATAAGAACATTAAGGCTTTACAATCTTTCCAGTGGAAAAAAAAATTATTCCTCTGATAACAAATATCAACTTTCGTAGCCATCACTAGTAAGCAATTGGAATAGCTATTTGCCTCAAGGTTTTTAATTGCTTTGTGGTTACATAATATGTTATTGGAATCTGTAGGATAGGGAACAGTCATTGATATGCAGTGCTGAAGTAGTCTCTTGTTTCTGTGACTGATTAGGCATGAGTTATCACTTTTTTATTATTTTGTTAAAATAGCTCACATTAGTACTGTAGATGGCATCATTTATACAATCCCACACACATTTAAAAATGTTCCTACCAACTATCATACAGCTAACTGCTCATTTGTTCCTGGCCCATTAGCCTCCTAGGTTGAATTCTTTTACAAAAAAATGATCCCTTTATTTGAAATATGTGACTTTTTTCTTAGACTATATTTCTATATTGAACTATTAATAGCTATATTAAAATGCTATATTAAGATAAAACTAACCAAAAATAACACTTGATTAAATAATCTATGTTTCAGATAAATATTCTAATTGTGAATATAATAGCTATTATTTTAAATGTAATTCATCTGGTTGAAAAATGGAAGCCATTTCTTTTACCAGGAGAGAATAATGATTTGATGATAGTTCACTGAGAGTAAAAGGACCACTGGTCTCTATGTGTTAGGGAGCAATCTGCCTTTGAGCTATCATAAGTTTTCAGGGTCAGGTATTCAATGATAATATTGGCAAGGAAACTTATGAGGTTATAATTCATTTTTGTATCCCAAATCAAAATTTTATTTTAAAATTAAATCAAATTATTATTTTATTATAACAACAAATTTCCAAATACATTTTCCAAAGTTATGTAATCCAAATTGTCTCCCTCCTTTCTTCTTTCCCCCTTCCCAGAGCTAGTGAGCAATTAATTCTGGATTATATATGTATTTTCATGCAAAACATTTCCATATTATTCAATTTTGTAAGTTAATTATCTTATAAAATCAAAATCCCTGAGCATATACCTCAATAAACAAGTGATAAATCATATGGTTTCATCTGCATTCCTACTCTAATAGTTCTTCCTCTGAAGCTGGCTAGATAGCATTCTTTTTCATAAGTACCTCAGAATTGTTCTGGATCATTATAATTGCTATTAGTAGCAAAGTCTATCACATTCAATCATTCCACAATATTGCTGTTACTGTGTACAATGTTTTCCTAATTCTGCTTATTTCACTCTGCATCAGTTCATGTAGGTCTTTCCAACTCATTCTGAAATCGTTTTGTTCATCTTTCCTTATAGAACAATAGTATTCCTTCACTATAATGCCACAATTTGCTGAAGCCATTCCCCAATTAAAAGTTGTATCTTTAGGCTCCAATTCTTTACCACCACAGAGAGAACGGCTATAAATATTTTTGTACAAACATGTCCTTTCCAATTTTTTAAAACTCTTTGGGATACAGACCCAGTACTGGTATTACTGGATCAAAAGGTGTGCATTCTTTTATAGCCCTTTGGGTGTACTTCCAAATTGCCCTCCAGAATGGTTGGATCAGTTCACAAGTCTACAAGCAATGCATTGGTGTTCCAATTTTGCCACATCAGCTCAAACATTTACCATTTTCCTTTACTATCATATCAGATGATCTGATGAGTGTGAGCTGATAACTCTGAGTTGTTTTAATTTGCATTTCTCTAATGAAAAATGATTTAGAATTTTTAAAAAATGTAATTATGGATAGTTTTGATTTCCTCCTTTGAAAACTGCCTATTCATATCATTTGACCAAATTGGGAAGTGACTTGGATTCTTATAAATTTGATTTAGTTTTTTAAATGTTTGAGAAATTAGACCTTAATGAGAGAGATTTGTTAAAAGATTTTTTCCAATTTGTTGTTTCCCTTGTAATCTTAGTTGCATTGCTTTTGTTTGTACAAAATCCTTTTTAATTTAATATAATCAAAGTTATTCATTCTTTAGCTCTCCCTCTTTGTTGGTTAAAATTCTTCCCTTCTCCATAGATCTGACAGGTAAACTATTCTGTGATTCTATAATTGACTTATAATGTCACTCCTTATGTGTAAGTCATATACCCATTTTGACCTTATCTTGGGATAGGGTGTGAAATACTGATCTAAGCTTAATTTTTGCCATATTGTGTTCAGCAATTTCTGTCAAATATTGAGTTCTTATTCCCAAAGCTGGGATTTCTGTGTTTATAAAATACTAGACTGCTGAGGTCATTTACTCCAAATCAATTCCATTGGTCTACCCTTCTATTTCCTAGCCAGTACCAGACTGTTTTGATGATTACTCATTTATAGTATAGTTTAAGATCTGGTACTGCTAGTCTTGCATCTTTCACATTTGTTTTTCATTACTTCCCTTGATATTCTTGACCTTTTTCTCTTCTAGATCAATTTTGCTATTTTTCATAGTACTACAAAACAGTTATTTGGTAGTTTGGTTGGTATTACACTGAATAAGTAAATTAATATAGGTAGGATTGTAATTTTTATTATATTAGTTCTGTCTATGCATGAGCAATTAATGTTTTGCAATTGTTTAGATCTAATTTTATTTCTGTGAAAAGTGTTTTGTAATTGTGTTCATACAATGCTTTAGTTTGTCTTGGCAAATAGATACTGTTGTATTTTATCTTGCTAGAGAGATTTTAAATGGATTTTCTCTTTCTAACTCTTGCATCTGGGCTTTGTTGGAAATATATAGAAATGCTGATGAATGATTGTGGATTCATTATATATCCAGCAACTTTGTTAAAGCTATAAATAATTTCAACTATTTTTAGTTGATTTTCTAGGATTCTCTAAGTATACCATCCTATTATCCACAAAGAGTGCTATTTTAGTTTCCTTATAACTTTCTTCAATACTTTCTATTTTTCTTCTCTAATTGCTAAAGCTAGCATTTCTAGTACAATATTAAATAATAGTGGTGATAATGGGAAACCTTACTTCACTCCTGATTTTTTTTGAAAACTTCTAAGTTATCCCCATTACAGATGATACTTAATGATGATTTTAAATAGGTATTCCTTATTATTTTAACAAAAATCCCTTTTATTCCTATGCTTTCTAGTATTTTAACAGGAATGTTTGTTGTATTTTGTCCAAAGATTTTTCTGCATCTGTTGAGATAATCATGTAATTTCTGTTTGATTATTGATATGGTCAATGATGCTGATGATTTTCCCAATACTAAACCAGCCTTGTATTCCTGTTATAAATCTCACCTGATTATAGTGAAAAAATCCTTTTGACATATTGCTCTCGTCCAGGGGTCGGCAACCTTTTTGGCTGTGAGAGCCATAAACACCAAATTTTTTAAAATGTAATTTCGAGGGGCAGCTGGGTAGCTCTGTGGATTGAGATCCAGGCCTAGAGATGAGAGGTCCTAGGTTCAAATCTGGCCTCAGACACTTCCCAGCTGTGTGACCCTGGGCAAGTCACTTGACCCCCATTGCCTACCCTTACCACTCTTCTGCCTTGGAGACAATACACAGTATTGATTCTAAGATGGAAAAAAATGTAATTTCATGAGAGCTGTACAGTGCTCACAGTGCATGCTCCTGTAACAGTGCACGCTCCTGTAATAGTGCCTGAACAAAATTGACTTTATGGCTCCTGCAGAAAGACCCATATATGGCCCTCAAAAGAGCCAGATATGGCTCAAGAGCCATACATTGCTGACCCCTGCTCTAGTCTCTGCTAGTATTTTATTTAAGATTTTTGCATTAATTTTCATTTGGGAAATTAGTCTATAATTTTCTTTCTTTGTTTTTTGTCTTCCTAGCTTGGATATCAGCACCATATTTGAATCATAAAAAAGAATTTCATATGACTCTGTCTTTGATTATTTTGTCAAGTAGTTTGAATAGTATTGGGATTAAGTGTTATGTTTGATAGAATTCACTTGTGAATCCATTTGGCACTGGGGATTTTTTCTAAGAGAGTTCACTGGTGGCTTGTTCAATTTCTTTTTCTGAGATGTGATTAGGATTCTATTTCCTCTTTTGTTAATCTGGTCAATTTATATTTTTCTAAGTATATCCATTTCACCTAGATCATTAGATTTATTTTTATATAATTGGACAAAATAGCGTCTAGGGATTGCTTTAATTGACTCTTCATTGGAAGTAAAATCACCCTATTCATTTTTGATACTAGTAATTTAATTATCTTCTTTCATTATTTTAATCAAATTAACCAATATTTTAATTTATTTGTTTTTAATCAATCCCTAGACTCATTTATTAGTTAAATAATTCCTTTACTTTTAATTTTATTAATTTTTTCCTTGATTTTTCGGATTTCAAATTTAGTCTTTAATTGAGTCTTTTTAATTTGTTATTTCTCTAGGGTTTTTTTATTTGCATGCCCAACTCATTAATCTGCTTTTTCTCCATTTTATAGATATAAGCATTCAGGTAAATATATTTTCCTATGATTACTGTGCTTAGGAAGCATGACATTAATTTTGATATGCTGTCTCCTCATTGTCATCTCTTCAATGAAATCAGTGAATGTGTCTATGATTTGTTCTTTAATCTACTAGTTTTGAAGAATTAGATTAGTTTCCAATTAGTTTTTTATTTGACTCGTCATGAACCCTTATTGACTATAATTTTTATTGCATTATGTTCTGAAAAAGTTTCTGCCTTTCTGTATTTGGTTGTGAAAGTTTTATGCCCTAGTAGTACATGGTTAATTTTTGTATAGGAACCGTGTGCTGCTGAAAAGAAACTATATTCCTTTTAATCCCTTTTCAATTTTCTCTAGATATCTAGTAATTCTAAATGTTCTAAAATTTCATTCACTTTATTTTTTCACATTTTTTTTGTTAGATTTAGTTCAGATAGGGGAAAGTTGAGATACCCCACTATATTGTTATACTGTCTATTTCCTCCTTTAGCTCCTTTAATTTCTTCTTTAAAAATCTGGATGCTATACCATTTGGTGCATAGATGTTAAGTACTAATATTACTTCATTGTTTATTCTACCTTTTATCAAAATGTAATTACTTTTCTTATCTCATTTAATCAGATCTATTTTTGCTTTTTGCTTTGTATAAGATCATGATTGATACCCATGCATTTTTAAAAATCTCAGATAGATTCTGCTTTAGCCCTTTACCTTTACTCTGTGTGTCTATATGCCTCAAATGTTTCTAGTAAACAATAATGATAGTATTCTGCTTTTCACTTCTGTTTTATGACTGAGTTCATCCCATTTACTTTAACCTTAATGTTACCATCTGTGCATTATCCTCTATCTTGTTTTCTTTTTTATTTCTGCCCTTTCTCCTTTCTTTCTGTCTCTCCACCCCAGTGTTTTGTTTTTAATCATTCACCCCATTTACATCCCTTATATCACTCCTCTCCACCATCATTCTCATTCCCTACTTCTCTATAAAGTCTTTTTTATCAGCTCTCCAAACTTTACCCTCCCCTATATTAAGATTTTAGTATTAGCCATCACCACCCTCATCCTCCCCTCTACTAGCCTTCCCCCTATCCACCTTTATGTGATATAATTTACTCCATTCTACTTCTCTTTTCCCATATCCTCTTTTCCACCCCTTGATGTTTTTTGCATATCATCCTAAACAATTTACTACTACACCCTCTATCTATGTATATCTCTTCTAACTACTATGATAATGATAACTATTTTTTAAACCCTTAACTTCTATGTATTGGTTCCTAAGTGGAAGAGTGGTAAGGGTGGGCAATGGGGTTCAAGTGACTTGCCCAAGGTTACATAGCTGGGAAGTGTCTGAGGCCAGCTTTGAACCTAGGACCTCCAGTCTCTAGGCCTGACTCTCAATCCACTGAGCTACACAGCTGCCCATGATAACTATTTTTAAGAATCACAAATAACATCTTTCTATATAGGAATATAAACAAGTCACCCTCATTGATGTCCTTATTTTTTCTCTTTCTCATATACCTTTTTATACTTCTCTTGACTTTTGTATTGAGACATCAAATTTTCTGTTTAAGTTGGTCTTTTCTTTAGGAATGCTTGGAAATCTTCCATTTTATTAAATAATCATAATTTCCTCTTGAAAAAAATAGTTAGTTTTCATGGGGAAATGATTCTTGGTTGTGAACCCAGTTCCTTTACCTGTAGGAATATTGTATTCTAAGTCTTCTGATCCTTCAATGTGGAAGCTTCCAGATCCTATGTAATTAAGCCTGACTGGGACTCTATAATATTTAAATTGTTTCTTTCTGATTGCTTGAAGTATTTCCTTCCTGGCATGGGAGGTCATGGCTATGGAGTTGTCATTTGGGAATGTCGTTCTGGAGGGGTTATATGAATTCTTTGAATTTTTACTTTACTTATTATTCAAGAAGATCAAGGCAGGGGTTAAGATGGCAGCAGAGTAGAAGCATCTTGCTTAACCTCTCCTAACCCCCACACACACATGACTCTTCAAGAAGACATAAAAACAAATCCAGATGAATGAAGGGACCCCACAACAGGGTGCAGCATTGAAGGTACATGGAATTGGGGCATTTCCATGCTATAAGGGGGTGAAACAGCTCTCACTAAAAAGCAAGCTGAGCAAACCACTCCCACACACACACCACCTACAGTGTCAAAGAAAAAGAATTAGAGCAAGTTTGGGGCACCCTTTAAGTCATTGGCAGCTACCTGGGGTCACCAAGCCGTGCTCCTGAGAGCAGCAAGACTTAAGACCCCAAGAAGCTAAAGAATGTGTGGACTTTGAACACTGAGTGCAGGCGAGGTCGCAGCTGCAGATGTGGATCCTGAGCACAGGTGTGGACCTTGAGTAGGGACCCAGTGCAGAGGGGTGCACAACTGTGGAATCAGCTCTGTGAGTTTAAAGGAGCTTTGGACAGAGGAACAAGCAAGGGAACCACCAGGAAGCTTGACCCTGAGAACAACTAGACCTGAGCCATCAGGAGCCTACAGAGCACAGACAGACCCTGAGTGTGAGGATAAAGCTAAGAGGGTGCTGGGCAAACAATGGCAAGCCAGAGACAAGAATCCCAGAAGAGAAAGATCAAGAAGAAATCATTAACACTAGATGACTTTTACACAGAAAAAATCCAGACAACAGAGCAAAGAGCAGAGGAGAACAAACAAGTTATATCCAAACCTTCCCCAAAAAATGAAAACTGGTCATAAGCTTTTGAAGAGTTCAAATCTGAGATTACAAGAAAGATGGTAGTGAACTGGCAAGAAAAATAACAGTTTAAAACGCAGAATTTCACAATTAGAAAGTGAGACTCAGAAATCAAATGAATTGATGAGCAAATTGAAGACCAGAAATGACCAGCTGGAAGCCTTAAAGAATCAAACAGACTATATTCAAAAGGAAAACCAAAATATTATAGCCAAAAACCAGTCTCTAAAGGCTTGAAGTGGGCTATTAGAAAAAGATGCCCCCAAATCAAAAGAATTAATAAGCAAATTGGAGACCAAAATAAAACAGCTGGAAAACAGGATAGACCAAATCAAAAAGGAAAATCAAAAGAATATAGCAGAAAACAAGTCATAAAGACAATAATTGGGTAAGTAGAAGCCAATGATCTCTCAAGACAACAAGAACAAATAAAGCAAAGACAAAAGACTGATAAAATAGAAGGAAACATGAAATATCTCACTGAGAAATTGACATATCAAGAAAACAGGTCTAGAAGAGATAAACTGAGAATCATTGGTCTTCCTGAAAAAGCAGAAATTAATGGAAATTTGGACTCCATACTAAAGGAAATTATTCAGCAAAATTGCCCTGATATTCTACAACAGGAGGGCATTATAGACATTGAAAGGATCCATAGATCACCCTCTACACTTAACCCTGAAAAGACAATCCCCAGGAATATAATAGCCAAATTCAAGAGCTTCCAAGTAAAAGAAAAAAAAAATTTACAAGAAGCCAGAAAGAGACAATTCAGATATCAAGGAGCACCAATCAGGATAACACAGGATCTGGCAGCCTCCACGCTAAAAGACCGCAAGGCTTAGAATATGATATTCAAAAAGGCAAAAGAACTGGGTGTACAACCAACGATCATGGGTACATTAAAACTGACTATATACTTCCAGGGGAAAGTATGGGCATTTATCAACAAGATAAAAGATTTCTAAGTATTTGCACAGAAAAGCTCAGGATTAAATGGAAAGTTTGATATCCAACCACAAAAACCAAGAGAAACATGAAAAGGTAAATAAGAAACAGAGGGGAAATAAAGAAAACTCTTATTTTTAAAGTTGCCTCTTAAAGACTTCAATAAGATCTAATTATTCATATTCATATATGGAGAAATGCTATGTGTGATTATCTGTAGTGAACTGTATTCACTATTATAGTATCCACTATTATAGTAATTAGAAGAATTAATTATAGGGAGAGGTTGGAGTACTAAATGGTCTAAGATGATAAGGGGGTGGGTGGAAAAAGGGGGGTGAATAGTAGAGGACACCAAGAGAAACTCGAATGAATAAGAAAAATAGGATATTCTATTACACACAAAGAGGGCATGGGAAGGGGAGCGGATGAATACTAATATAAGAAGGAGAGGAAGAGAGCATTAAGAGGTAATATTTAAACCTTACTCTCAGTGTAAATAACCCTGAGAGGGAAGAGTAGCTATATCCACTGAGATATAGAACTCTATCTAACCCTATTGTCAGAAAGTCAGAAGGGATAAACCAAGGGGAGCAGAGGAGTGTGGAGGTCAAAAAAGGGAGGGCAGGAGAAGGGAGAAGGAATTCATTAGACCTTAAAATAAAAAGAGGGAAACAACAAGGGAGGGCGTAGAAAGGGAGGGAACAAGGGTTACTGCTTTAAAACAAATCACTGGTTTAAAAGGAAATAGCCTAAGAAGAAGGGGTAGAACTAAGAGAGGATACCAAAATGGGGAACACACAACTGATAATTATAACTCTGAATGTCAATGGAATGATTGATTATACTAAATTAAAAAGGTTTTGTACAAACAAAAACAATGCAACCAAAATCAGAAGGGAAACAACAAATTGGGAAAAAAATCTTTATAACAAAAATCTCTGACAGGGGTCTAATTACTCAAATATACAAGGAGTTAAATCAGTTGTATAAGAAATCAAGCCATTCCCCAATTGATAAGTGGGCAAGGGACATGAATAGGCAATTTTCAGATAAAGAAATCAAAACTATCAATAAGAACATGAGAAAGTGCTCTAAATCTCTAATACTTAGAGAAATGCAAATTAAAACAACGCTGAAGTATCACCTCACACCTAGCAGATTGGCTAAATGATAGTAGGGGAGAGTAATTAATGTTGAAGGGGATGTGGTCAAATTGTGACATTAATGCATTCCTGGTGGAGTTGTGAACTGATCCACCTATTCTGGATGGCAATTTAGAACTATGCTAAAAGGGCTATAAAAGATTACCTGCCCTTTGATCCAGCCAAACCATTGTTGGGTCTGTACCCCAAAGAGATCATAGATAAATAGATGTATGAAAATATTTATAGCCATGATTTTTGTGGTGGCAAAAAAATTGGAAAACAAGGGTATGTCCTTCAATTGGGGAATGGCTGAACAAACTGTGGTATATGCTGGTGGTGGAATATTATTGAGCTAAAAGGAATAATACACTGGAGGAATTCCATGTGAACTGGAAGGACCTGCAGGAACTGATGCAGAGTGAAAGGAGCTGAGCCAAAAGAACATTGTACAAAGAGACCAATGCACTGTGGTAAAATAGAATGTAATGGACTTCTGTACTAACAGCAATGCAATGATCCATAACAATTCTGAGGGACTTATGGAAAAGAACCCTACCCACATTCAGAGGAAGAACTACAGGAGAGGAAACACAGAAGAAAAGCAACTGTTTGAACACATGGGTTGAGGCAGACATGATTGGGGATGTAGACTTGACACTACTGCATCAATGCAACTATCAACAATTTGGAAATAAGTCTTGATTGATGACACATTTAAAACCAGGGTAAATGCACATTGGCTTTGGGGGGGAGGAAGTGGGGGGCTGAAGGGGAAAGTAAGAACATGAATTATGTAACCATGATAACTTTTCTAAAGAATAAAAATTATTTTAAAAAAAGGATATCAAGGCAGTTTTCTTTGATAATTTCTTATAATATGATGTTTAGGATTTTCTTTCTGGTCATGACTTTTAGGTACTCCCATAATTCTTAAATTGCCTCTCCTGGATCTATTTTCCAGATCATTTTAAATGAGATATTTCATATTTTTTTCTATTTTTTCTTCTTTTGATTTTGTTTTATTGTTTCTCAATATTGTGTAAACTCAATAGCTTATATTTGATAATTCTAATTTTTAAAACATGAATTTCTTCATGACCTTTTTATCCTCCTTTTACAATGGAGATATCCTCCTTTTTATGGACCTCTTTTCTTCAATAGATTTTTTTGACTCTCTACAGTTGATCATTTTTATTTTTAAAACTATTATTTTTTATGCATTACTTTCAGTTATTTTCTCTGATTTTTCTTCCATTTCTCTTACTTGATTTCTGTTGAAACTAATACCCATTTTTCTTTGAAGTTTTGCATGTGGTTACCTAGATCTCACCATCCCTTAGTTACTCTGTGCCTTGTTCTTTGTCTCCATAGAAATTTTCTAGGAGTAACAGTTTCTTTTGCTGTTTGATAATTTTCCAGTCTTTTTTTTTTAACCCTTGTACTTCGGTGTATTGTCTCATAGGTGGAAGAGTGGTAAGGGTGGGCAATGGGGGTCAAGTGACTTGCCCAGGGTCACACAGCTGGGAAGTGGCTGAGGCCGGGTTTGAACCTAGGACCTCCTGTCTCTAGGCCTGACTCTAACTCCACTGAGCTACCCAGCTGCCCCTTTTCCAGTCTTTTTTTACTTGTGCACTTGGAGTCCTGAAAGCTGCTGTTTTTGTCTCCTCTGTTGATGGCTTGCAGGACTAAGCACTCCCAGCTATTTTGCGCTGGGGCTAGGGACTTCATTGCTATATAGGCTTGAAAAGGCCAATCATTATTGACGTGTGACTTAAATGTGTGGGGTGTGGGGTGTTCTCTTGTTTGTGTAGGCAGAGCCCAGGAATCCTGAAGTTGTTCTATGCCCAGACTGAGAACCTGGTTTAGTAAGTGTGGGATGGTTAGCCTGTACTTTTATATGTGCATTTCTCCTTTTGGTTCCCTCTTATCCTATGAAAATTAACTCTCTCTGCCTATATATTCAGTTGTTTTCAGCAGAAGAGTCACCTCTCTCCATTGTTTTGTTTTTTTTTGACTCCTGTAGTTTTGAGGCACTTTTTAAACATTGATTTGGAAAGATTCTCAAAGGCTTTTCAGCTTTTTCTGCTACTATGCCACCATCTTGGATACACTCCTCAAGTTTTGATTTTTGATGTGAGGAAAGAAAGGCAAAAATATTGGTGAGAGAATTTATGTCTCAATTTTATGTTTGCATTTACATTTTCTTATTTAATGTCTGGTCCTTATAATTGTAAGAGATATTTTAAATTTGTATAAAAGAGTGTCTCAATGTATATAAAATATTTTCCTCTGCAAATCACTTAATAATAACTCATATTTTTCTATATACTTAATGTTTATAGTATGCTTTACAACCATGAATTTATTTTCTTCCTATTAGAAAACTGTAAGGTTGTTGCTTTTATCCTCTTTGTGCATTTGACAGAGGAAAGTAAAACTAATAAAAGTTAAATGAAAACTAAGATAACATAGGCAAAAAATGTCAAAGATAGGATTAGAACTCACGTCTCCCTAAGCTCAGTGCTCTGTCCTCTACTTCTCTTAGGTAAAATAAAGCCAAAAAATCATAGATTATTTGCTAGCTCACTCTGTTTTCTTACTTACATACTGTATTTTGCTAAAGAGGACCTTGGGGAAATTGAATTTTAAAACTCTTTTTTCCTAAAGATTTCTTATTAGAGATCATTTTTCCTTAGTCCAGAGTACATATTTATGTGGAATATTACTATGAATGTAGTATGGGTGTTACATGAACAGTTTTTATCATAGAGCAAAAACATTTTACATTGGTTTTAATTTCCATGTGAAAGACTGAGAATTTGTTAAGAGGTGGATCTCTCAGATTTTATGTTTAATCTCCTATTCCTTTCAATAATTTTAAGGATTACAGATAAAGAACTAGAAAGGACTCAAGAGGTCATCTAATCCAATCCTTGATTTTACAGATGAAGAAACTGAGGTCTATGGCAATTTAATGATTTGCCCAAGGTCATATTACTAGAGACAAGATTTAAACCCATGCCCTCTGACTCCAGAGTCAATTGTCTTTTCACTTTTCACTATATGTTATGGGAAATTGGCTTCAGTACAGTATAACAGTACAGTATAACTACATTTTCAGTACTTAATTTTTTATCTCTAAGTACTGAGGTAATATTGTCTCAGCTCAATACTTTAAAGTTATGTAATTTAATTGTGTAGCTACTCTATCAATACTTATGGCAAACTCTCTATGACTTATCTTTGAGATGTATTGTGGTAGAAAATTCATTATCCTGTGGCCTAAATAATCACGAGCCTCTCTTAACTTAAGTTTTTTCTTCTACAATAAATATATGCTTTATGACCCAGCCTTTTCTCAAAACATTTGCAAGTTGTTTAAACCTATCAGATATCATACTGCACTGCAAAAATAGCTTTTGTGTATCCAAAGCCATACCCATATGATTGTCATGTTGAGTTTTAGTGAAGGGTGCATGGTTTTATCCAAATAATAAATCTCAAAATATAAGGTGATATTTGTGATTTGACAGGTTACTTTTCTGATTATTTAGTATTTTGCTAAAAGAGTAGTAAAAGATATTTGTATAGTGATGTGCTTATCCATATGTGTATAATACATGCTTGTCTACATATTTGCAAAATACCCAGAAGTATGGATAGAGTGCCTCAGTCAAAAATGCCTCTTAAAATATTCACTAGCTGATATGTCCAAATCTTTTAACCTCTTAGATTCAATCCTTATATATAAAGGAATGACATTGGACTCAATGACTTCTAAGATATGTTTTGGCTGTAAAGCTTAACTCTGTTTATCACATATTTTGTAAGCCTTAGAATCACATTTATCGTAACCTTAAAACCGATTATCATCACCAACACTACCACCATCACTATCCTCATCATCAATCAATTGCCTGCATTTTTCACTAGTCAAATAATTTTTGACATGGCTCAGTTTAATCCTTTTGGAAAGAAAATATAATATTAATTTCAGATGAGGCTATTGAAGTGTATATTTAAAAACCTTAAAAGTACATCACACTTTCCTCATTGTATACGTATTTTAAAATGTTCTTTATTTGGGGGCTGCAGGATTTATTTTAGTAATAAAGATTGGGCACTTTTGAAATAGAGGAGATGCATTATCTGAAATCTTGATGATATAAATATTGAAGGAAACTGTATTTCCATTCAACATTTTAAAATCATTTACCATAATTCAGTGTAATAGATATTTGGAGAGATATAATGACAAATTACACCTAATCCTTGATTTCGTGGAGTTTATAATATATGTATGTATGTATGCATATGCACACATGTGTACACATGTAGGACATATACATGCACATGCACACACATGCACACACATATACATGTGATCCAGGTAAATTTAAAAAGAGTAATAAATATCATAATATAATTGATTAATATTAAGTGCCATGAATTAAGATGAGTAGCTTTTATCCTTAGGAAATCATTATAAATATGCATAAAATTTAACATTTTATTATTATTTTAGAAGTTATTTTTATTTTTCTCTGCCTTAGCAATTTATATTTTAAAAATTCAAAAACATAAGTATAATATGCATTAAATTCAGCAATGCTTACATATATACCTGATGATTTAATTAACTTTGGCAACAAATAGAAAGTTTGATAAAAAGTTAAATGATGAAAGGAACAATTAAAAATTCAATAGCATTATCATATATATGCACATATTACAACATAATTACATATATATAGTGTGTGTATATGTACACAATAAATATATATATATGTGTATATATATATATATAATACACACACACCATATACAGATACACAAATATACATCAATAATGGTGTATGCTTGTATGTGTATGTATGTAAAATTACTAATAACTCAGTTGTTTGAGCTCTTTCAAGAAAAGTATTTAATAAACAACTCTTGGACTTCAGTTGTAGGATTTACATTATAGTTATCTTACATTTAATTTTGCTTTTAACATTTTATACTTATTCAAGAAACATTGCTACATAGTGGCTAGACAACCTCCCTTATAGGTTGGAAGACCTAGGTTTGAATTCCATCTTTTACATATATGAACTCTGGGACCCTGGAAAAGATGCTTATCTTCTTAATGTTTAATCATTTCACTTGGACAGTAGGTTGAAAAGAGGGTAAAGGTAGAAGGATATTCCTCACATGGGAGTCCTTCATACTGTAGGGATTATTTTCTCAGGCTGCTTCTGTTTCAGCAGCTGGACAGCATTTTCCCTGGGGCAGGGAGGGTCAGTAGCAAACACTGAGAGAATTTTTTTTTTCTAATTTTTTTTATTTTTTAGAAAAAAATATTTCCATGATTACCTGATTCATGTTCTTGCTCTCCCCCCCCCCCCAGTAGCTGACCCACATTTCCACTTGTTTCTTCCTGTGTCGCTGACCTGTGTCACTGAGAGAATTCTTAAGGGACAACAGGTCGAGATCTCGATCTCCTTTATGATATGTAACTCAGTATCTTCCTGACGTAATATAATCTATGATCATCAGACTGTAGATAATATCTATGATCTTGAGTTGATTGGGAATTAATCATAGGCAAGAGTTGATAATTGTCTTATGAAAACCTTCACAGCCAGGGAATCCATTCCAACTGCCAGGCTTGACAGTGAGAATCTTCTTGAAAATGATGGACTAGGCCAGTAAACAGAGTGCATGTAAGAGGTAACCAATTTAATCAATTGATACAGGAATATCTTGATGGAATAGGGACTGAGAAAAAATGGGAGAGGACAGAGGTTTTAAGGTTAAATTAAAACTAAAAAACTAATTGATAGATAGTCAGGCAGTTCCCCTTGGGAAAAAAGTCTCAGACGGAATTCTGCCACTCTGGCTGGTTTTGCAGCCTTGGCTTAGTTCACCTACTGGATGTCAAAGCTGTCTAAGCTTGGCTAATAATAATAATAATAATAATAATAATAATAATAATAAATAATGATGTTTCTTCTGAGATGAATGTGTTGATGATATTGTTGATGATTTTTGTTGATGATGATGATAAACTATACTGCTGAGTACAGGATATGACAGTAGACCTAAGTAGCTCGACCCTAATGTAGATCAGCTAACACAAGTCTTTGATGAAGTTTCTGTGTTCAAATGGAGAGTTTTTCCCCTTCTGCCATTTCCACCCATCTAACTCCCAAATGAATGTGTTTGCTTGGGTGTGACCTCCTATATATAGGGGTTCTCCAGTGGTCTTTCTGTTGTCTCATGCTTGCTCTGGGATTCTTAAATCGGAACCCCCATCTTGGTACAGTTTGCACAAGATGGCTACTTGTAAAACTATTTACAATACCAATAAAATTATAGATACAGCCCTTATCACTTTTGTCTATACATTATTTTTTGACACAATAATTTCAATCTCCAGATACTTTACTCTCTTTCATGTACTCTTTGATCCAGCAACAGTGGCCTCTTTATTGTTTCTGACCAAGACAAATTCTCTTTAACTACAAACATATGATTTGGGTGTTTCTGATGTCTGTAATGCTCTATCTTCTCATCTCTGCCTTCTGGATTCCTTGACTTCTTTGAAGTACAACTAATATTTTATCTTCCACATTACTCTTTCATATCCCTTAATTTTACTTCCTCCTCTCTTTTATTTCCTGTTTTTCTCAAATATAGATTATTTGTACATATTTGTTTGCTTATTGTCTTCCTCATTAGACTGTGACATTCTTAGAGGAAGACAGTGTCTGTTGCCTCTTTTTTGAACCTCCAGTGCTTAGAACAGTGCCTAGCACATAAAGGTATTTAATAAGTGATTATTGACTGAATTCCTTAAATGCAATTGAAATAAAATCCTTCCTCCAAAAGGAGGTAGATGTTTTGGGAAAGGCTTAGATGGAAGGGAGGTAAGAAACACCCACCTAGGGACCTTCCCAGGACCAGCAAAGCCAAAAAAACAAAAACAAATTTATTTCGTTAATTTGGGTAAAGAGAAAGGTTAGGAAGGGTCCTAAAACTACAGATATAACTTCCACCCAACTTCTACACACCTAGCAAGATGTTCCTCTTCTTTGCTTCTATAGGCCCTGCTTATCCACTCCCTGCTCTTACTTAAAACCCAAATACTATCTGACTATCTACTAATCTAATTACCCAAATTGTCTTTAAGAAGGATAAGGATAAGGAGCTTGGGGTTGGCTTCCTAGATAACCCAGAGTCCCAGGTGACAAACCCTTGGGATTAACTTTAGGAAAGTGAATCTCTGACTGGTAGGTCTCAAAGAGGTGAATCTCTCTACTCCAGAGAAAAGACAGTCTTCTTCAAGGCAAATTCTCCAAACCAGGAATCCCTAACCTTTCCACAAGATTAGGTTTTCCTAGGGGTGCCAGAACAAAAAGATCCTCCTTCCAGCTCAGCTAGATCAGGAGTGACAATTAAAACCAGTCAAATCCCAAGATCTTCTTCTTTTTCCAGAATCTTTCCCCCCTCGGAGCTTTTATCTAAATTCTCCTTTCTTCTTAAATACAATCTATGAATTTCTCTCTATTCCTTACATAACCAAACAAAATTCTCCACAAAGTATCTTAGCCTAAAACATTTAAGTAAATCACCTGATAGAATAATTCTGACTGAAATATATGTATTATTATTTGATAAAGAGAAAGAAGATTATTAGTTTTAAGTTTTAAAAATCTGTAATCAGCTTTGTCAATTACATGAAAACCATATTTTGATGTCTTAGTGTTGTTTTCATTTCTATTATTACAGTCATTTTGTACATTACTTACTGGTTCTCCTGCTTCACTTTTATAATTTCATATACACATTCCCATGTTTGTCTGAGTGCTTTGTATGCATTTTTTAAAAAAGAGTACTCATTGTCCTTTATATTTCTATTATACTGTCAGAAATTCATAGCCTTTTTATGTTTTTTTGCATGCTTGTGGCAGCATGGAACATATGGACTTTTTCTCTAAATAGTGCACAAAATAAAACATATATTACAAAGGAGACATATTATGCAAAAATTCAATGATCAAGATATTAGAAGTTCTGTAAAAGAGAAAAATGGGATGATTATGGTTGGACTGAATATTAAATTTTGGTTGCCAGAGATCAATTACTAGATTTCAAATAGGAAGCCCAAGTCAGGATGACTTTTATGGTGGTAAAAAATTTATTTACAATTAGGAAGGTTTAAGGTAGGGAAAATGAGAGAGAGAAACTCTGGCCCAGACCAGGGAGGCTTTAGAGACCCCAGCACAGAGGGGGCACAGGGGTTAATTAAACAAGGCTTCTAGCTACAAGTCCTCTTCTAAGCAGAGAGGCCTCCTTGAAGGTAGAGCCTCCAGAAACACCAAGGGAAGAGAAAGAGTCAGCCTAACTTATCCATGTGACAGTTCAAAGGGAAACAGTCTGAGGTATCACCTGAGCTCCTTCAACACCAAGTTCAAAATGCCAAAATCCCCGCACAGAAAGTTACTATATTTAAAAGATAGCAGTTTTTGTCACTTCCTGCATCCACCTCCAGTTTCACGTGGACAAACGGCAGCCTCAACACTGTTTTGGATTGCCCAAGGGGCAGTCAAGTGTTTTTGATTTGTCACTTACTATCGCATGTGGGTCATAGACCTCCCCCTCCCCAACTAAAGTCTAAAGAATAAATGAGGATGAGCTCATTCCATTTACACAGTTCCAAATTCATAGATCCCTTAGACTAAGTGGACTCAGCCCCTTTACTTGACACCCAAGGCTAAGAATCTCTCTACCACATTTGTTTAAGCATCTCCAAATTGGGTCCCTATTACTAAACTTGACAGTTTAGTAATTTCTGTTAGGTTACTTCTATAGATTTTTGGCTTGTTTATCACATGAACTAATAATATCTTCCTTTTGGGGAGATGGAGGAATTCTAATCTTCTTATAACCACTATAAAGGTAAAATCTCTGTGTTTTGTTAGTTATGGTTTATTTTGTCTGATGTCTTTTTTGCAATATGGGTCTACATTTTTAATAGCCCAATTTTACAGTTTTGAGAACATATATCATAAATCATTATTACAGAAATATGAATTGCTTAAGCACGTTCTCCCCTCCCATTTAGCTTTGATCTCAGTATATCAGTTAATTTTTTAATATGAACTCACAGTTTTCTCTTTAATATCTTTGTTTCATGTGTCTTGCTTAGAGAAGGCCAAAGTCTTTATAGACTTTAAAATCAAGACCTTTAGGGGACAGCTATGTGGCTCAGTGGATTGAGAGCCAGGCCTAGAAACAGGAGGTCCTAAGTTCAAATCTGACCTCAGACATTTACTAGCTGTGTGACCCTGAGCAAGTTGCTTAACTACCATTGCCTAGTCCTTATTGCTTTTCTGTCTTGGAAGGCAGAAGGTAAGGGTTTTTATAAATTTTAAAAAAATGATCAAAGCCTTCAGTATTTATATCCCTTGATTTATTTTTAAAATTTTTACATTTGTTAAGAAAAATGAACATTTTTATAACATTAGAGAAAGTTTCTGTGAGATGAAATAGTTGTTGAAAATGCTTTGTCACATATATATCAGGATATTAATAAAATGTTTCTGTTTATGTGCTATTATTTGAAATTCATATTTGGTTTTATTTAGGAAAGATGAAAATTAATCCACTAAGACTAGGAAAAACTACAATAGGTTTTAAGTGACTTCATGTTTTATTTGAATTTTTTAACATTATTGTTTCATTTACCTGTTTTATTTAGATATTACAGTTTTAAAAGTGTTTATATGCTTTAATTTCTCATTATAATTGGGTTTCTTATTATTATTTTAGGTAAAACAAGTATTTTCTACAGAATTGAATCAAAGACTTTTGAATGTTCAATAAATGCAATATCATAAAAATCTCCTTATTACAGTAATGTTCATATAGTCCCAATAAATGATTATTAAACATAATTGAAATAGAAAAATTATTAAGCACTTAAAATATTTTAAGCATTGTGTTTGATGTAAAAATAGAGAAGTAACATAGTTCCTGATCTCAAGCATCTCATGCTTTAGCTGAGGAAAATAGGAAATAAAGAGGACATTTTATGGTACACTGATTAGTTGGCTAATACTTGACTTGAATGATTTTTCTTAAAATTCATATTTTCTGATGATTTCATTTCTCCCTCTATTTTTATTGTTATTCCTTTACATTATTTAGTGTATTTTTTATCTTTTATTGTGAATAAGGGGTAATTTAATCAACTATATTACTTACTACTTTTTGTCACTATTCTTGTTGCATGATAAAAATATTTAGAAATTTAGACAAATGTACATGAGTCATTATTCAAGTCATTAAATATTTTTAAACACCTATTATATGACAAGCACTATATATACTAGACAATAGTATGAGTACCAATCTGAATAATACTTTATTCCTTTACTACATTATTTTTCACTTTCTACAATCATTTAAACTGAATTTCCACATTTATAAAATAATGAAAATATTATTAACACTATTTAATTGACTTTCTCAAGAAATATCCAAATATTTCATTTTACAAAATGAAGAATCATATAAGTGCAAAACACAATATACTTGATTTCAAAAGTCAGAAAATGATTTATGCACAAGGAGAAGCTGTTTTCTCTTTAAATCACAAGAAAAAATGTCAATCAAACTTTGCGTGTAAAATTTTCAGTTGGATGCAATTTCTTAGTAAGCACAGAAATTTTAGAAAGCTTTTGCACATTAGAATATTAATATGCTACTATTGTTTCACAGTATTAAGATTGGGATATACATTTTAAATAAGATTCCTAGTTAAGACATCTCTATATGAATCTGGAAGATAAAGAAATTTCAGTTAACCTTTTCTAGATTTAAATCTTTTTGGCATTATAAAGCTTACTATCAGTTTGCTTTAGAAAACAATTATTTTACATGGCTGTACACAGTAACAACAATAATGTATGATCATCAACTGTGAATGACTTAACTATTGTTAACAAGGCAAAGCTCCAGGACATCTCCAGGGGATTCATGTGGTAAAAGACTACCAACCTCCAAAGAAGGAACAGATAGAATCCAAATGCATATTAAAATGTAACATTTTCACTTTATTTTCTCCATGAATTTTCATCTAGTATAAGCAATATGTGTCTTGTTTCACACATGATAGACAGGGATGTATTATATGTTAATATATGTATAACCTTTATTATATTAACTGCCTTCTTGGGGAGGAAGGAGGTGTGGTAGGGAGGAAAAAGAATGAGACAGATTTTTGGAAATAGCTAATGTAACTATTTGTTTCTCTTGAATAAGCATATTTATGATAATGTATCATATATTTATAACAAATCATATTAATGTATATTATTTATATATTACATTGTATGATGTGTATATGTACATATATAAATAAATTATAACAAAAAAGAAAATTATTATTGGTATTCATTAATGAAGATGAGAATTCTGATCTTAACTCAAAGATTTTATTCTATACATTAATATTTATATGTAATGATAAAAGCTAATTAATTGGCTATTAAACTTACAGAATTGTCATTAGTTTTTTAAATTTTTATTAAATAGCTGTAAATTGTTTTTAATTGATTATAATTTTTTTCCTGTTGTCAAAGAAAGTACCCATTTCCATTTTTCTTGGTAATGGCTAACACTTGTTTTGTAAAAGACTTTGGCACAAGATATATTTGGGATGTATATTGCCATCAGTCTAGAAAGTGTACCTTTAGGTTGGGAAGAGAATTTTCAAAAGATATAAAGACTATTTATATTTTATTTAAAAAATCTCACCACTAGATGTTACAGGACACCAGGCTCCAGGCACTTGATTATCCCTATCTCATCCTTGTGGTTATGGGCCCTACTTATTGCCAGTTGCCTCTTTGGGATAACATGATTCTGAGTGGACTGGTGACCACCATCATGTGCCTTTGTACTTTGTGGATAATAGTATCTGAATAATAGGTCTAATGATGTAGTCTGTTGGCAGTTGTCTAATTAGTAAATTGGTTCAACTCCTGCTTACTTGGAGAACTCTTATTTTCTTACTAATGCATTTCCAATGACTCTAAACATGTAAACATTGGATAATGGAGTCAATCATGCAGGCATTTTGTATCAAACAGTGCTTTACCTGTAACTATGGAAACCCAAAACAATATTAAACATATTAAAGAACTCTCTCATGAACTATGCACCTGGAGGTTTCTTTCCAAATCATACAGTCCTAAAGGAGCATAAAGTTCATTCCCTGAACTCAGGAGTTTCCTGGTATAATATGTCCTTAGGCTAACTATTCCCAAAGTCTTAATTTCTTCCTTCTGCTTTTATATTCACAGACACCAAAAATTTCAAATTCTAGGGAGTAAAAGTTCTGATTCGGTGTAGACTATTTACTTGATTGTGTAGCAAAAAGACAACTCAATTATCATAGGACCTTATTAACTAGACTTATTGTTCAGTCATCTCAGCTATGTTGCCATTCAGTCCAGATTGGCATTCCCTGTGTTTTCAGTTGAGTAGTGTCAGTTTGGTTACTGTGATAGAAGTATAAGCACAAAAAAGGGAATTTTGTTTAAAAGAAGAGTAAACTTAAGATGAAATCATCGGCCCCTTGTGACATCATTGTCCTTATTTTTGTTTATTTTTTTTAATCAAAGGGAAGCTTTTCCCTTCTTTGAAAGTCCTATGATTCAGACATTTCCCAGAAGTCTTTTATCTGAAATACTTAAGAAAAATCTCCATTTCATAATACTTTTGAAATGCTACCATTTTTTGCCAATGTCATTAATCTTCGAAGTTTCATGTGTAATATATACAACTTGAGCCAACATTTTTGACTAGACTAAGAAATCCTTTATGAGGTTTCCTATTTCTCATTTTTAATGAAAATGCTCAAGATGTAGAGGAATTGTAATGCTCTGGACATTTTAATTAAATAACAGTGGGTTTCACTAATGTAGTTCTGGTTTAATAGTAGCTAACTTTACCACTGAATTATTTCTTTATTAATATGATAGCATCTAATTACCTACAAATATGCTTTTGAAATAAAGAACTCTGAGCTGCCTTTCTAATTAGTAAGAAACATCATTATGCATCCTATTTTTCTCCATTAGGTAGATTTTAGACTTTCATGTATTTTTCTTCCTTTGTTGAAAATATCTATTCATTTATATATTAATGAGAAAAAATTTTGGAAGAACTAACCTTTTGACTGCTTTGTTTCTTTAGCATATAGATGAAAGTTCTTCTTTAAGTGTAATTTGCCAGTTTTATAACAAATCTTATTATATCAAGCATATATTTTTCTTTTGACTCTGATCCGAATTAAAGGACAACTGTACACTCATATATAAAAGTAGAGCTGTATTTCTCCCTTAATGGACATATTTCTTCTTTAATATTTCTAAATAATGATCTATTCTCATTCATTATTATTTTGAGTGCCATTAGCAACTATGTTTTGAATGTATATAGCCAATTAAAAGGTTAACTCTCCCTTTTTTTTAACTCTTGTAGGAAAGGAGGAAAACACTAGGATCTGGAACTTGTGGGAAATGATGAATTATTAAAAACCACATTGGACCAGAATTCTAGAACTGAGTTGTTAACAAATGGGCTGGGATCTTGATAATAGGAACATCCTTAAAAAAAGTGGGGTGTGTGGATGGGGCAGGAACAGGGGTTGAGGAAAAGGAATATACTAGCACAGCTTCCCAAACACTCCACAGAATTTCTCTGGGTGATATTAGGACTCTGGATTAATTATTAAAGTACCTTCTAGTATCTAGGATTTTCTTGAATATACACTTTCTCATCTGCTCAAGAAAAATAAATGAACGGAAAAGCTTCATATATTTAGTGTGAGAAGAGAATAATGTTTATCTACATCTTCCCTTGATGTTTTCCTGCTTTTCTTAAAATTCAGAGCACTTTTCAAAAGTAAAACTATCCTACAAAAGATTGATTTAAGATAACAGATTTTTATGGCATTTTATTGGTCCATTTATTCTCTGAATGTTCAACAGAACTTTTACCTACCTGTAATTTTGTATGAACACCATTTATAATGATTATATATCCAGCTGGGTGTCATTTAGAATGGGAAAATGGATTCATTCTTCTTTGTGTACTCTGTATGACATGTAATGCCAGTAAATAAAATGATTAAAAATCTACAATAAAAAATATCAGTATATGATTAACTTAATATGACAAAAATTAATGGAAATACTATCCTGCCTGCCATTCCACCCTTATTATAACTCATTGTGATTTGGCAAGCTCAGAAAATTGGGTTATTTTACACACTATTTCTGCTGCAAACCCCTGGGACATTTAAAATCAGCCTGAATGAAGCATTAAAAAGTGCATTGAAGAGAATAATTTTGCACAGGCAGGAAGATTTGATTATATTCAATACATTTTCTCACTTCTGTCTCTGCTTCAGATTTAAAGGGCAACTGTTTAAAAAATTCTCACCCAACTTATTTACTAACTAGTGGCATATTCTTTAGGAAGGTAATATGCTTTGTCATAACCATGGGCAACATATTCCAAAGGGAGAATATTAAATTCAATTTTGCTCTCCCAATATTTATAGAAGATCTACTATATGTTTGCAGAACATAGCAAGTAGAGAAGATTTATTTACTAAGGCAGTTTGATGGCTAATACTATTCAAAATTATCTTCCATTCTACCAATAGCAAAGAGAGTGCAAACCTAAGGAGGTGAAACCATTACTCCCAACTGTATAAAAGGAGAAGCCTTATCTCAAAAGAACATTGCTTCTTTCAGTTGGATCTGACTCTTTGTAACCCAATTTTTAAGATTTTCCTGTCAAAGATACTGAACTTGTTTACCATTTCTTTCTCAAACTCATTTTTATCGATGAAGGACTAAGACAAATAGGATTTAGTGACTTACCTAGGATCACATAGCTATTAAATGTCTATAGACAGATTAGAACTCATGAATATGAGTTTTCCTAACTCCAGTTTGGGTACTCTGTGAAAACACCACTTCGTTGCCCTTTTATCCTTCACAGTGAATATGATAAATATTTGTTGAATAGATGAAGCTGAGTTGTCCGAGAAACAAAGGGAAGGTATTTCAATAATTTTGTTTCTATCACTCATTTATCTACACAGTTCAATGACTATAATGTGAATAATTACAGCACAGGAGGTAATAGAGAATGAATGGATAAAAATGAAGAAGACTTCTTTTCACAATAAGTATTAAGGAGATATCAGTGAAGCCAAGTATATGTGATTTAATTGAGCAAAATGAGAGATTTGGAAATAATCAGATGAAACATGTCTCTCCTTATTTCCCCAACTTTTTGGATACTGACCATTATTTATTATTTTCACATATTAAAGATGTGGGAGGTGTGGCTACATAGCAGTTTATATGAAAAAAAATTGACATGTCTAAGGATTGTAATCTCATTATTAGCAATATTCTCCAATGTTGATCTCCCTCCATCACTCTGCAACGCAGTCCCACCTTCTCTGATGTACATTTTACCAATGTTCTCCCAAAGATTCTACAAATGAGCACATATTTTATGGGAAATTTCTTTTAAGGTCTTTTTAACATCCCGCAAGTACAACAGTTAGTTTGTCTTTTTATTTTTTATCATACTTTTACTGAATGGTGTACATATTATTACCTAGAATTGAGCAATAAAAAAAAAGCTAATATGACCTCAGATTTCACTAAGAGAAGTATAGTGCCGTACAAAAGGAACATCCTAGCCCTGTTGTACTTTGCTTTAGTCAGACTACATCTAGCCTACTGTGTTCAGATCAGAGATTCACATTTCCTGTTCACAACTCCTATTAATAATTCCCAATTCCCAAGAATTACGTTCAAAAAGGAAAGAAAGGACAGAGGAGTGTGGTAAGATTGGAAGTCTAAAGATTATGCTATATAAGAACTGGTTGAAGGAAATGGGTCCTTAATTTTGGGAAAAGATGAAATGAATAAAGGTATGTATTAACATATTTTAAAGATTATGGTATGGAACAGAGAATAGAGTTATTCTGGTAGGCCCTATGCCAAAATTAGTAAAAAAAATAGTTGTTATAAAAATATATGGGATGGGCTCTTTTGTAAGGTGGAATTCATGCTCATAAGCAGTCTACAATTTAAGGCTGTGACCCCTTGTTCTAGATATGATGGAAGGAATTTTTGTCTAGCTTTGGGTTAGAATAGATTAATTTGCTATTTCTTCTGATTGAGAGTCTGTGAAACTTTGAAAGATGAAATGAACAGTATTGGTCTGTCACCCTTGGAAACACTAACCTGGTGTCCTAGATTTTCATCAGTAATATTTGGATGCTAACATGCCATCTGTATTTCTTGGTCTATTTGTTTGTTTTTAGGTTACAATATTTCAGTCCTCAAATCATTGCAGAATGAATTTATTTTTAAGAAAAAAAATCAATTCAGCAAGTATTCTTGGGGAACTAGCTGTGAGAATGTGAAGGAAGGGGATAAAAGTGAAATGGACTGGGGTAACTTTCCTGTTTTTCATCTAAGAATGAAAAGAGAAATTATAAGAGATAAGAAAATGGATTTAATGAAACTCAGAAATGCAGCGGTATTTTAAATTTATTTTTTACCTCCAACAAATCTACTCTTAAATTATTGAAAGTACCCACCTTATTGGGGGAGTACAAATAGTCTGCTATTGGACTATAACAGTGATGGGCAAACTTTTGAACTTGGTGTGTCAAAATTTGCCAAAAAACTCAACATAACTCAGTTGGTTATGTCACTTCAAGGAAAAAAAAACATAATTTCATGATATTTATAGTTTGAATAACATACTTCTCTCTGTGTGGCCACATCTGGCCCTGTGTCATTGAAAATGGCTATGCGTGTCTGTGCTGACATGCATGTCATAGGTTTGCCATCAGGGGACTAATATGGCATAATCTATATAAAAACATTGTGTTTTCTACTGTCTTCCAACTATGAGAAAGAGTCAATTCTACCAGATGACAAACTAGATATATGAATAGCAATTGATGACCATTTTTTATCAGGGTGCTGCTCTGACTTCAAGCTAGTTGGCACCTGGGAGAGATCCTTGGGAATATAGGCATCTTGGGCAACAGTCCAAAGAAAAAATGATGCAGTGTTGTTTGGCAAAATCCTGAGAGGGATCCTGGGAAACAGAATCCAATGGTAGAGAATGGAGTTAGGTTGCAGAAACATAGAAACCTGAAATTGTTCAATACCAATTATATCAAAGGTTGGTGAATAGAAATGCAGAAGAGCAACTGGAATAGAGATGAGAATTACTCTGCAAAAGAATGAGAAGTCCAATCTATTTTCTGACTGCCAAATATGTGAACTGATCCTTTCCTATGTTATTGAGACTAGATGGGAAATAATGAGTCAGTTCCTCATCTCTCTTCCATTTACCATGAAATTCAAAGGACCCTTTATACAAGGGATTAGAGAAATAGTTTAGCAGAGTAGATGAATTAAAAACATTGATTAAGCCCATACTATGTGCCTAGCACTCTTCTAGGCCAGCATTGAATCAGAAATACCTGCATTCAATTTTTAGTGTTAATATTTATTAACTATGTGATTAGAGAAAATGTGCTTAAATTCTCTGAGCCTCAGTTTCCTCATATGTAAAATAGGAGCAATAATACTCTAAACAACTTTCTCACATACTTGTTATAAGGCTCAAATTATAGAACTCATGCAAAGTGTCCTGGACATTTTAAAGTATTATATAATTGATAGTTACTAGAAGCTAAGAGAGATGGTAACACACTCATTGACAGAATTATGATTTTTATACATCCTTATAGACTAGAACAGTGATTCACAAAGTGGGTGCTACCTCCCCCTTGTGGGTCCTGCAGTGATCCAGGGGGTCAGTGATGACCACAGGTGCATTTATCTTTCCTATTAATTGCTATTAAAATTTAAAAAAATCAATTTCCATGAGGCTAAGTAATATTTTTTTCTGGAAAGGGGGATGTAGGCCAAAAAAGTTTAGGAACCACTGGGCTAGAATAGTGATGTAAATTTAGCAAGATAAAATTTAAGAACAATAAATATAGTCTTATTTTGAAGTGGAAAGAGCAAAATTCACAAATCTGAGAAAAGAGAAGCATGAACAGACCACTTTGTTTTTAGAGCATTGCAAGCCACATGTGATTCAGCAATGATATGGAAGCCAGGAAAACTCATTTAAGCTAATGCTAAGCTGTCATCAGAGAGGTATAATGTCTAGGAAAGGGGTGAGTGTTCTGCTGTACTTTGCATTAGTCAGACCATAAGTGAAATACCATTTTCAGTTCTGGATGTCACATTAAAGACGAATCTGCCTTCTGCTTTAGAATCGATATGGTATATTGGTTCCAAGGCAGAAGAGTGGTCAAGATCACACAGCTAAGAAGTGTGAGATCATATTTGAATCCAGGATCTCCCATTTCTAGGCCTGGCTTTCAGTCCATTTAACCACCTCAATACTCCCATGAAGAATATTGATAAGCTAGAAAGTATTTAGAGGGCAGATAGGACAGTAAAATCTCATATCCATGCAATAAAAAGAGTAATTAAATAAGATGGATACATTTTACTTGGAGAATAGTAGATAAGGAGAAATGAAGCTGACTTCAGCATTAAAAGATTATCATGTGGAAAAAAAGATTTGATTTGTTTCTCTAGGCTTCAGAAGACTCAAGTAAGACCTACAGATAATAGCTGAAAAAAAGGAAATTTAAATTGAATACAAAACATAGTTATTAAGAATTTGAACTATCTACATAACTTCATACACTTTATTTTCCTCTGTGTATTCTGTTATCTATTGGCACTTGCCCTTTTAATGTTCCTACCATGTGATATTCAGCCTCTTGGTTCTTTTCACTGGCTGTCCACCATGACTGGAAATGCTCTCCTTCCTTGTTTCTATCTCAATGATTACATGGCTTTCTCCACTATTCAGCTTAAATCCTGTCTTTTGCAAGAAACATTTCTCTGTCTCTCCCCAACTGCTAGAGTCGTCCCTCTGAGATTATTCTAATTTACACTATATTTATATTGTATATACATAGTTTATTTGTTTGACTCCAGAAGCTGAATCCCTCAAAGGATTGCCTTTTTTGCATCCCCATCATTAAGTACAGTACCTAGAGAATAGCAAATAATAAGTACTTGCTGATTAATTGATTGGTCTGCCTATGGAGATGGAAGGTTCTTTCTCACTAGAAAATTTTAAGAAGGAACTAAATATCACTTTTGGTTACATTATGGAGATGATTCTTTTTCAGAAATGGATTGAACTTGAAAGCCCATTAGCTCCCTTACAACTCTAAAATTTTGTCATTTTCTGATTATGTGAAACATTTTTGAGTATAAAGACTTATTTTTACTTTGAGAACATTCCAGTCCTTTCATAAATTAACAGTTTTAATATTAGTAGCCTTTGATTGAGAGAATATATGGTGGCAAAAGTGTTACTATGAAGTTAGTAACATTTAAAATTATTTAAATTTTTTGATGATAATAATATTTTATACACATTTGAAAAAGATAATGTGTATGTGTTAAGTGTATTACTCTGTGTGTGTTTGGATTCCTGAACCTCTTGCAATTATTTTCTATCATATTTCATATTTCATCAAAGCTATACAGAGGGATTTGGCACATAGTTGAAAAATAATAAATTTAGTCAGAGGGAATCCAACTGCAATAATCCCAGCATGGGGCCTTATGCATTAAGTGATGCAGTGAATAGACAACAGGATCCAGAGTAAGGAAGTTATCTGTTCTAATATAGCCTCAGAGAGTACCTGGCCTTGGGGAAATGATTTAAACCTTTATTTGACTCTATTTCTTCCACTGTAAATGAGAATAATAAATACCTTTTTGGGTTATTGTGAGGATCAAATGAAATAATATTTGTAAAACCCTTAGTACAGCACCTATAAGTTATATATATTGTTTTTTTAAATCTCCCATGCTCCATCTATTATACATAAAATTGTAACAAATTATTTTTTGAAAAAGGGTTCTTTTTATTATTTGTGAGAATGTACTTTGGCAATAGCTGAGTTATGTTTTGGGTGTTCTTGACCAATGTTTGATCCCTTGGGTAGTCTGAGAGAAGGTATGGGAGGTATAGTAACTCTTTTTTCTCAGTTTACAAGACAACTGCTGATATTAGAGTTAAAATTGGTCTTTTATTAGACTATCAATGAGATTTAGATACATATTAGTGCAAAATGAAGACAGCAGATTATGTCTTTTTGCTTTGGGGATAAGTCATGGGGTCATAAATGTATAGTTTGAAAGGATTTTAGAAGTCATCTAGAACACCCTTATTTTAAAATTGAAGAAAATGCTGCCTCAAGGATAAATAGGTCATAAAGGTCAGAGATGGGATTTGTACCTGAGATTCTGTGATTTCAAAGCATATAATCTTTTTCACTGTACCACAATACCTTATCATGCAAGCATTAACTTCTTAGTGCCAATCTCCAAAAACTAATTTAAAAAATCTCATTTTAAGAATTAATCACAACACATAGCATAGAAACCACAACAAATAGTATCAAAAGTACCCTCAAATTAACTTATTTATTTAAGTTAATTGGTGGTTTATGTATACAAAAGTAATGGAACACAATAAGGCCACTTGGGTGTGAAGAGAAGGCAGTTTATTTGGGACACTAATTAGAAGAAATAAACTGTCTGTCAGCTTCTTAATTTAATGTATTGCTAACAGTCATGAATAAAGCCAATAAAGGCAAACTGAGGTACATGCTTTGAACAAAATCAATTTATTAATAATAATATATAACTTTTAAAAAGTGGGTCTTAATGGCCACCTCAGTAAGACCACTGACTCCAGTGAGCATAGGGGAAATATTTTTACTGATATACAGGAAAGATGGGAGTTTTGGTTGTCATGGAACAATACAACTGGCACTACTAAGAAGAAGATTAGCATTCAGAAATGTTAATTGCTTCATGGGACTTATCTGGCTCTTGCAGTCTTTGCTAGTGAATCAGTATCATTAGACTTATAGACCCTTGGAGGAGATGAAATCTTCCCTAATTGCAGAAAGGCAGAAAAGGAAAGAAGACATATCTTTTAGGGTATGGTTCCAAGTTAAGCATGTTGGTGAATAAAAACAAGCAAGCAGATGTCCCAGGGGCTAATGGTATGATATAAGAGATAACCACTTATTGTTTAATTATACCTTTAAACTACCATAGAGAGAGCTGAACTCTTGAGTTTAACTCAAAGATAGAAAACCGTGTGGAGCAATGGTACAAAATGGGACACTGATAGAAACAATTAAGGGCAAACTCAGTTATTAAATAATATGTGCTAAATCATTATTTCTTAAATAACTATAAATGCTTTCAACACCTTTTAAAATTTGATAATCTGATATATGATTTAAATTAATGTCCAACACTCTAAGAATTATATTTTAGAGTTTATTAATAATCACTTGAAGTGGAAGGAACAAAAAGGAAATAGAAGTAAAAAAACCTAATTATCTAACAAAATTAAAATCATGTGAGCAAGTTCTCCTGCCTCTCGCCTCACCTTAGCCCCACAGCACACTATCACCGAAAGAAAGAGTGAGAGGCAGGGCTACACCAAATTTATATCCTCTCTACATTAACTCATAATGTGAGAAGGAACATGGAATGTTCGGAATTGGAGTTCTGGGGTACAGAAATTAATTACACAATCCCCCCAGTGACTCGCATGGAAAATGAGCATGTAGAAATCTCTCACATTTACATTCCTAGTTTCCCCATGGAATCAATACACATAACCAACTTTTATTTCTAAAGATCTATGACTAGAGGTACATACAATATTACACTTTTTAAGGGGAAATTACAATAATTTTGGGATAAAAAGGGAAATAAAAGAGAAAGAGAACAAAACTAATTATTGCTAGGTATATTGACAAAAAGCCAATTGGGGGCAGTCCCCTTTGGCATAAGAGTATACATACAAAATAAATGCATTCAATCCCTCACAGTTTAATTTCACTACATTCCAAAATTCATCCCAGATCTTTCAATGCAGTGTGTGGTTTCTGCACTATTCTACAAACAGTTCACTTTCTTGATTCAGGCAGGTAGGAAGTTTATTTACCTAAAATTACTATCAAACAAGAAAAAATTTTATAAAACTAGAATTTTATGACAAATATACAATCGCCCCTGAGGAAGGTGTTGACAAACACATGGATCACTCAGGGATACATGGCTGAGTTATGAGATATGTAAATCAATTGTAAAAAAAGAAGTCAAAACATAAAAAAGAGAAGAAAAGAGAAAAAATAAAAATTAAATAGTATATAAAAATTCCAATTTAGCAAGAGATATCAAGCCCATAACAAGTCCTAAAATCAGGCTCCAATAAAGTGATTTATGTCCCACAAGCCTGTAGGACCATTCCAGCAATGTGTACTTACCTAATCAGTAACCAGGACTACAGAAAATTGCCACCTTTATGAAAGAGAGAAAAGGGACTAGATTTTTGCAGTAAATGGGAAACATTATTCCCTGGTCTGATTTTACCTTCATTCTCATTGTTAGGGAAGCCAGAATTATAGCTAAGCCAAGGTACTTTGTCTGAACCTGGCACAGGGAAATCCTGAATCTGACATTGTCAAATAGCCGCCTCCTCAAACCCTAAAACAAATCCTCTATTTTGGTGGAGATTCTCATCAATCCCACTGGGATTGGTTGGTCTCCTTGACTTTGTGCTTCTTGGCACTGTATAATATTTTGTTTTGTTTTGTTTTGTTTTGTTTTTGGTTATCCCTTCTCTTGAATCAGACACAATCATAAATCAAAGTCCCATAATATTTAACAATCAATGGTAAGCTTCCATAGTCTAAAGCTTTGGGGTATGTATTATTATTATTATTATTATTATTATTATTATGGCTAATGGATATTGTAAACTTATATTAGGGCAAAATAAAAAAAATTAATACTAGTAACATGTGCTTCAAGTACAAAAAATGAGAGAAAAAGAAAACTCAAATATTCTATTGCACATACAAGGAAAAGTAATAATTTAATTTAAAAAATCAAAAATCTGTAGTTCACAATCAGTTACATTATCTCCAGTCCAAGTGTAGGACAGTACAAATAAGGATAGTAGGACTGTGCAAATAAAAATAGTATAACAGAACATATAGTTAATAGCCAAAGCATAGTAACTTAAATTGACATAGTATAACAGAATATATTAGATTAGCTTAATATGTGAAATTATCAAACAAAATTAAATCTTAAAAGAAATAATCAGCAAATACAAGATATGTAACAGGATACAGTCACTCAGTGTTAGTAGAAGGTACTCTTTACAAAAGAGCAATGCATCCAAGAGTCCTTTTCTCCAATTTTGCTAGTTGTTGAAGTGGTTAACAGGACTTGAAATGGACCTTCGCAAGCAGGCAGAGTGGTCCCAGTGCACTGGAAGTTCTTTATATATACCTTGTCTCCTGGGTGTTGGTCATGGAGCAAGAAGTATATAGGACTTGCTTGTATAGAAGTTCCAGATTCATGGAGTCCTCACAATTTGATCAGCAAATCCTGTATATACGAGGCAATAGAAATGTTTCCCCCTAGCAATGATGTATATATGGGAGAGAAGAGCTTAGCCTGCATAGTAGGATGTCCAAAAACCATCTCAAATGGTGAGATGTGTAGATCTCCCCTGTGCCTGCTTCTAAGATAAAATAGGGCCAGAAGGAGAATTTCAGGCCATTTTAAATGAGTTTCTGTGCACATTTTGCCAATCATGGTTTCAAGGTCTTTATTAATTCTCTCAACTTGGCCTGAGATGTGGGGATAATATGATACATGGAATTTGGGAGTTATCCTCAAACAAGAATATACCTGAGATAAAACTGAATCAGTAAAGTGAGTTCACCTGTCTGAATCAATACATGTGGGAAAGCCAAAGTGAGGAATAATCTCTTTTAAGAGCACCTTGGCAACAAAAGCCACTATGACTCAGGCAGTATGAAATGCTTCTGGCCATCTGGTCAATTGATCCACTATGACTAGACAAAATTTATACTGTGCAGCCTTTGCCATGCATAGTGATAAAATCAATTTGCAGTTGTTAAAAATGTGTGTAAGCCAGAGGACGCTCACCAAAAGCTTTGCCACAAAAGGAGTGCTAATTGAATGTTTGGCAGTTAGGACATGCTGTACACACTTTAGAGGCTATGATAGTTATGCCAGGGGCTATCCATACTCTTTTAACAGAGTCCACAATGCCTTGGGTACCAAAGTGACCATTTTTGTATATGATTGGCAAATTTGGTGATAAAAACTTCTACAAAGCAGTAGTTTTCTTTCAGATGACACCATACTCCATTTATCTGTTTAGCCTTAAATTTTAGCTTCCAATTTTCCAGTTTATTTTTATTATGACAAAGGAATAAATTTAAGTCATCAATCATTGTCAATGTTAAAATTAACTCAGGTCCTTCTAAGGCTGCTACCTTTGCAGCTGTTTCTGCCCAGTCATTCCCCCTAGATACAGAGTCAGTGACACATGTATGTACAGGGAAATGAACTACAGCTAGGGCTTTAGGGAGCTGAAGAGCAGAAAGAGCTTCATTAATAATTTCATTAATACATTTTCCAGCTGATGTTAAAAATCCCCTTTGAAGCAATAGCATACCCACTGCATGACAAATTCCAAATGCATACCTGGAATCCATATAAACTGTTGTCTTTTTGTCTTTGATGATTATACAGGCATGTTTTAATGCTATAAGTTCTGCACCTTGAGCATTTATATTTGAGGGCAGTGAAGCTGACCTCATTCTGTGCCTGCAACAGCTCCAGAGTAGTGTATGCCATCCCTCATGAAAGAACCATCAGTAAATTAGACTAGATATGAGTTGTTTAAAGTTGTATCCAGGTGATTATCTCAAGACTTTTTAGCCATGGACACTAGAGATTCAAAACTTTGCAATGTTTCTCCTGAGAGTGGTAAATAAGGAAGCAAGATTGCAGGATTTGGAACTGTACAGTGTTTTAAGGTAATATTCTTATTACCTAACAAAGTTACCTCATACCTAACAAGTCTCTGATCAGAAAATGCCTGTGTTCTATGTCTTAACAACAATGCTTCAACTTCATGTGGGCACATTATGGTTAATGGGCATCACAAGACTAAATCAGCAGATTTCCTTACCAATAAAGCTTTGGCAACTATGCCTCTAAGATATGGTGTTGCTCTGGAAGATATTGGGTCCAGCTGGGCTGAATAATAAGCAACTAGATGCTGAACAGGTCACAAAAGTTGAATGAAAACACCTGAAGCTACCCCTTTCTGTTCATGTACATACAAAGTAAATGGCTTTTTGTAATCTGGAATGCCTAGAGCAGAGGCTGACAGGATAGCCTGTTTTAATTTTGAAAGAGTTGACAGGTGTTCTGTCTCTAATTTAAGTGGCTCAGGGACCAAATTTTTTGTGAGTGCAGTAAGGGGCTTGGTGATTTCTTCATAACAAGAGATCCACTACCTACAAAAACCCTGTTGCTCCAAGAATTGCCCTCAGCTGTTTCTTATTGGAGAGTGCACTCAATTTTTTAATATCTTCAATGCACTTTGAGGAAATGTAGCAGGCACTAGCAGTTAAAATGAACCCTAAATATTCCACTTTAGGGAGACATCACTGAATCTTTGCCTTAGAAGTATTGTGGCCTCTTTTATGTAGCTCTCAAAGTAGATGTTTGCTATCTTCTTGGCACTAATGCATATCCTTGATCATCTTGCTCTAGTTCTAGCTCTTTCTTTACTACATGATTTTACCTAGTATTAGATTGTATCCTTCCTTGATAAGAATAACAAATACATGTGATGTTTTAAGCCCAATACTTTTAAGACGTCAGTAGGGCAGTATTGTCAAATATTTTAGAGATTGCATGCCCAAACTACACCTTCAAGCTGCCTGTGACACTCCCTCCCCACCAGCCCACATTGTCTCAGACAGTGGAGGGAAGAAGCGCTTGCTTTGGGCTTCTGGACATAGGGGCAGGGCATGTGAACTTTGTTCTTAGGCAGGGAGAACAGAGAAGCTCCCTCCAGCCAATATGGCTATAGGGCGAGGAGTAATATTCAGTGTAGCTGACTAGCCATTTTCACTTTTAATGTTAAATTTTAAGCAAAATATACAAATTTAAGTAATATAAATTCATAAATAGATATTACCTGATAAAATAATTTATATAATTCAAAATTAGAATACAAAGGTAGCTTACTGTAAAAAAAAATGACTTTTCAAATGGAATAATGTATATTATGAAATTATATTTAGAGGCATCCACAGTTTTGGGGAAGATATTTTATGAATAAATTACTGAAAATGTTCTCATTGTTTCTTATCTTAGATGATCCCTCCCAAAGAGAGCTTGCTATCTATTTTAAATACAGAGATGCCTCTATTTCAGCTAAGTAACTCCAAGTACCTGCCTTACAAAATGGTTATCCTTGCCTCAGGACACACATTAAACTCAGAACTTTCATTTTATTGATTGTCCTGTTTTCTTCCTTTTTGAATAATGTAACTCAGAAAATTCATGTTCTATGCCATTTCCATGGCAACTTGGTGAGCTGAATAGTAACTTTAAAGACATCACCTATGGAAAAATTACTAACATAAGTTTAAAAAAACCCATAAATATTTATGCAGAGTATATACATCTTTTACAAAATAAAGCATAAGATTTGAATTAAAGATAAACTATTTACAGACTACTGTGCTTTTAGTTCTTGAATAACTGGACATTATTCAGATAATTACTATTCTATTTTTGACATGTCCAAAGTTACATGAAAATTTATAACCCAATTTCCTTGGGCATTACTCTACCCTTCACACATCTATGGATCTCTGGCTCTTTTTGTCAATGACTGTGGACAAGACTGTTTTACCCATCTCCCTTGTAAAAAGAGATTCTATTGTAGGATCTCATTGATCCCATATGATGTTCTTATGTTTTATATGTTCTCCATATGTTGTAAAAGTATAGATAATACTAACAAGAAAGAAATACTTCAATAAAGTTTAGAGCCATCTTAAAGGATATTCTCATTCAGGTATAAGTAGGATAAGTGACTCTTAAGGTTTTTTTCCAGTTCTGATATCAGGAATTCTGAGAGTATTTGTCTTTTATATCTCATTCAATGAGAGTAGTGGTTGAGAGATTTCCTTCAACTTATGGTAACTATCGATATAGTATCTCAGGACATTGTCTCTTTTTCTTTTGTTGTGAGTTTACTGATGCCATAAATAAGTGTGATTATTGAAGGTGGCCAAAATTATAGTAACAATCTCTTCCTTAATTCATTACCATTTCTTAATATGTATGGTTGACACTATGATATTACACACTGGGGATTTTAAGTACCAAAAATAATTTTAGTACTTTAAATGATAACAATAATAATAATAACAAGTACTTTAAGTGTCATAAATAGATAGGAGCTCTAAATTCCAATGCACTATATACTTTTGATCACCAAATCCCCATTCCACCCTCCACCCCCATGATGGGATAAAGGTGCCATTGATTGGCTTCAGTTACCTAGCTGTTATTTCCTTCCCTACCCCTCAGACAATATGAGGGAGGCCCAGGAGGTAAAAAACACTCCCCTGGGATCTGGATTAGCCCTGGCTTTAGTGAAGAGGCTTCTGGTTCATCTAAGTGTGTAATGAAATCTAGGCCCCCTTGTGTCATAGTGAGAGACTTTATCTACCACTGAAAATCAGTTCATTTTTTCCTACTTAATGTCTTAAAGAGTTGTTTGGCACATAAAGAAAAAATTAAGTGGATTATCCTGGTCACATAGTTAATATTTCTCTCCTACGATAAGAGTGGAGCCCTTACCTATCTGACTCAGAGGTCAATTCAAATATTCTCTACTCTGTATTGCTTCTCTCCATTATTTTAATTTCAAGTAAATTAGTGTTGGCTTTTACTAAACACACATGAACTTAATGCAGTTAAATGACAGTTTGTCATGCTCAGCACATGCTTTATGAAAGTATCCATTCATGCCAAGGACACATGAAGGCTAGGCACTTTTATTTTTCTGAAACAGACACATTTGATTTGTGTTTCCCCTTTCATTACTTTAAAGGGCAACATAGTAAAATATTTCCTAAAGAACTTCAATGCTTTGAAATTAGATGTTATAAAAGTTACTTTAGGAAAAAATACTATCTATCCTAAGTTAATTTAAAATTTGCTTTGAGTCTCAGTGATACACTATAATTACTTCTTTTATTGAAGCTGATTATAAATTTGTGTTTAGACAAATGATCAAAATTGTATTAAAAGATAATTTTAGGCACTAAGTGAACATTCATTACTGTATCCTACAAGAAATGACTATAAGAGAAGTTGATATCAGAGAAATACATTTTCAAAGACAAACCCAGAAAATGAGAAAAGAAAGATTTAGGTTACTTTAATAATTGCCTAAAAAGAAAGGAGTCACTCTTTTTTTCCTCTTTCTAAATGGGTGAAGGCAAATATGTAAAGTTCAGAACAGGTTATTAATTTTTATTCCATAACAAATGTGTATATTCATCTATTAGCACTTCAAATAGGTGAGAATTTTCTTTTAACTTATTTCTTCCAGAGAAAAATAATACCAACTGTTAAGATAAATGAGTTTGTGAATAGTGTTATGTCTGCAGGGCTATGATAATGTGAAACCCAAAATTAATTGCCAAGCTCTGCTACTGCTATTATATTATAAGAGCAAGTGAAAATTGTTTTCTCTTTTAAATGCCTTCATGCTTTAGACATGTTTAAACCTAAATCACTTTCAAACATGAAGCCAGTATTGGCTTTGTTTTAACCAAATTTAATTGGTCTTGCCAAATGATTCTGAAAGAACACTTTCTCTTTTTAAAAACAATATACAGTTTTATAGGACCTGATTATTTGTTCTAGGGTAAAGAAAACAATTCTAAACTACTAAATGAATAAGTGTCATAATAAGATCTTTCTTTGAAATTAGAGATTATTTGTTAGAGTTACGTGGGATGCATCAGGGAATTTTTCATGATTAAATTATCTCATGAAGGAGGGAGTTAATAAGAACTCTAAGTGAAACAGTATAAAAGAAAAAAGAGAAGATAGACCAGTAAAGAACTGCCAGGGACACTCTCAATTAGTAGGTGCATAACATGAATGAAGAACCAGGAAAGAAGAGTGAGAAGAAGCAATCAGAGAAGTAGGAAGAGAACCAGGAAATAGCAATGCCACTAAAATGTAGAGGAGAAAGGATCCAGGAAGAGAGGGTGATCAAGAATGTCAAATGCTGTGGAAGGTCAAGACAGATGAGGATTGACAAAAGGATATTCAATTTTTAATTAAGAGATCACTGGGAACTTTAGAGAAAAGTTTTAATTGATAACATAATTGTATAACAGCTGGATTTGACTCATATGTAATATAGATAAATACATGTATAACTTTAGATATATGCATACATAGAGAGGAAAAAAGTAGAGAGAGGAGAGAGTGATAAAGAAGAGTTAGAGAAAGAGAAAAAAGAAAGAAATGAAGAAAGAAACTTAGAGAGAGAGAGAGAGAGGTGGGTGGATGGATGGATGGATGGATGGATGGATGGTTGGATGGATGGACAGAGGGATGCTGGAAATTATACAATCATCAGGGTATGGAGCTAAGTTTTTGAAGGAGGGGAAGATAACAAAAGCAAGGTAAAAATATTGGATCTTCCACTAAAAACATTCCAAACTTAAACACTAAACACTAAACACTAAAATAAGTATTTCATATATAAAACTTAAACACTAAACACTAAAATAAGTATTTCATATATAAAGTAAAACAGAGACAAAGTATTGTATGTGAAATTTTACATCTGTGTAATGTGTCTTGTTTTTCTTCTTAAGAATATACTAAACAACATATTATTTAGAAAAACTCTCATGAAAGGCAAAAAAATTCCCAGATACAACAGAAGATTGTTATGATTAAAAATGATGAGGATGGCCGAGATCAAAAGGAAGAATAGTATTTTAATAAAAGCCATGCTGATAGAGATAAACTGACCACGCACATGTAAGAAACCTATTCCAACCTCACCCTCAGCCATTTACCTCTCCTCTCTCCGTGCACTCAGGTAGCTAAAGAGGGAGTTCAAAGTCACTTCCCCCTATTTAAAACAGTCCCTCACCTTGAATACGTAATCCAAAACAAGAAACCCATTGGACCACTGGAAATGTAGTTTTAAGGACCCCCACAGGTCCACAGAAGTTTGTCAAACACTATATTGAGGTTCAATCCTTCCAAATAGAACCCCAGGTGAAAATCTGAGTATTTATTCATATGTAAATAATAATAATTTTAGGAAAATGCAACTACTTCTGATGCTTCCAAGATTCACTTTGATTAAAAACTCTTGTCTCATTGATAAGTACATAAATCTCTTATGCACCTTTGTCCATTTCCATGTGAGCTGTTTTAAATACTATTAGTTTGTGTGTAACCAACTGGAGCTCATGAGACTCATTGTAACTGAGAGGATTTGGCTCACATCAGTTTAATTTCTTGCTTATGGCAATCAAGTTTTTTTTTTCAAGATATGTTATATATGTTGAAGACAATTAGAGTTTTGTTGTGACTTTTAAAAAGACTGTTTTCTTGGAATTTTCATAAGAAAAAATGTTAAAGTAAGACTTGGAAACTAGATTTCTAGATTTTATTGTAACTGTTCAATCTCAGTAAAAAAAAGAAGTAGAGAGCAAAACTATACTACAGAATAAGTAGTAGGAAAAAGAGTACAAGGACAAAAAACTGAAAAAAAATCCCTACAGACCAATCTTCTTAATGAATATATGCAAAAATCTTAAATAGAATATTAGCAAAAATGATCCAGCAAGTGATCACAGGGGTAATTCAATATGATCAGATGGGATTTATACCAGGAATGCAAGGATGATTCAATATTAGGAAAATCATCCACATAAATGACCATATCAATAATCAAACCAACAAAATAGCATAATTATCTCAATAGATGCAGAAAAAGCCTTTGACAAAACACATCAATTCTTATTGAAAACACTAGAAAGTATAGGAATAGGAGAGTCATTCCTCAAAATAATAAACAGTATATATTTAAAACCATCAACTAGTATCATCTGCAATGGGAACAAGTGAGAAGTCTTCCCAATAAGATCAGTAGTGAATCAAGGATGCCCATTATGACCTCTATTAGTTAATATTGTACCCAAAATGCTAGTGGTAGCAATTAGAGAAGAAAAAGAAATTGAAGGGATTAAAGTAGGCAACGAGGAAACTATCATTCATTGCAGTTGTTATGATGGTCTAGTAAAAAAACCTAGAAAACAAACTAAAAGACTATTGGAAATAATTAACAAATTTAGAAAAGTTGCAGGGTACAAGATGAACCCACATAAACCATCAACTTTTCTATATATTTCCAGCAAAACTCAGTAGCAGGAGTTAGAAAGTGAAACTCCATTTAAAAATCACTCTATACAATATAAAATGTTTAGCAATCTATCTGCCAAGACAAACACAGAAATTATATGAACACAACTACAAAACACTTTTCACACAATTAAAACTAGATATAAACAAAAAACATTAATTGCTCCTTGGCAGGATGATCTAATATTAAAAAATGAAAATCCTACCCAGATTAATATATTCAGTGCCAAAACTATCAAACAGCCAAAAAAAACTTTCTATAGAATTAGAAATAATTATAACAAAGTTCATTTGGAAGAACAAAAGTTCAAGAATATCAAAGGATAATGGAAAAAAATGAAGGAAGGGGGCATAGTAGTAGCAGATTTTAAACTGTACTATAAAGCAGTGGTCATAAAAACAATATGATACTGTCTAAAAGACAGAAGGGTGGATCAATCGAATAGACTAGGGGTAAATGACCTCAGTAAGCTAGTGTTTGATAAACCCAAAGACCTCAGCTTTTGAGACAAGAACTCACTATTTAACAAAATATGCTGGAAAAATTAGAAAACAACATGGGAAAAATTAGATTTAGATCAACATCTCACACCCTATACCAAGATAAATTCAAAATGGGTAAATGATTTAAATATAAAGAGTGAAATCATAAATAAGTTAGGTGAGCATAGAATAGTATACCTGTAAGATCTGTGGAAAAGGAAAGAATTTAAGACAGGCTAGAGATAGAGAACATTGCAAAATGTAAAATGAGTAACTTCAATTATATCAAATTAAAAAGTTTTGTACAAACAAAACCAATGCAACCAAACTTAGAAAGAAAGCAATAAACGGGGAGAATATTTTTATAACAAAACTCTCTGACAAAGTCTTAATTTCCCAGATATATAAGGAACTAAGTCAAATTTTAAAAAAATCAAGCCATTCCCCAATTGACAAATGGTCAAGGGACATGAATAAGCAGTTTTCACATGATGAAATAAAAAGAATCAATAATCATATGAAGTGTTCTGAATCCCTCCTGATTAGAGAAATGCAAACTAAAAGAACTCTGAGGTACCACCTTACACCTAGCAGACTGGCCAATATGGCAGCCAAGGAAAGTGATAAATGTTTGAGGGGATGTGGCAAAATTGGGACACTAATACATTGCTGGTAGAGTTATGAATTTGTCCAACCATTCTGAGGTCAATTTGGAATTATGCAGAAAGGGCTTTAAAAGAATGCCTACCCTTTGACCCAGTCATACCACTGTTGGGTTTGTACCCCCAATAAGATAATAAAGAAAAATACCTGTACAAAAATATTTGGAGCTGAGCTCTTTGTGGTGGCAAAAAAATTGGAAAATGGGGAGTGTCCATCAATTGAAAAAGGATGAAAATTTGTGGTATAGGTTAATGATGGAATATTATTCTTCTGAAAGGAATAATAGACTGCAGGAATTCCACATACACTGGAAAGACCTACAGGAATTGATGCAGAGAGAAAGGAGCAGAACCAAGTGTGTTATTTGGAATTTCGGGGACTCATTTGAGCCTTTAAATATTTAGATATATGACAAACTTTCTGTGGACTTTTAGGGGGCTTGGAAACTACATTTCCCATGATTGAATGGGTTTTCAGTTTTGATGTGATGATGCAAGCTAATGTAAAGCATAGCTTAAATTGAGAGATCGGGATTGAGACTTCCTCTTTTGGTACCTGCGCTCTTTGGTACCTGTGAGCTCTTTTTACATAGGAGAGGTGAGAGAAGATACAACAGAGAATTTGAAATAGATCTTATCAGGCACATGGTCAATTCTTTATTTTACCAATATAATCATAATTAAAATATTACTTCTTCTTTTAATATCCACCTATATTTATTTTAATAACAACAAAAGGGAGCATTATGCACAGAGACTGATACTTTGTGGCACAATTTAATGTAACTGACTTTCTTCTAGCAGCAATGCAATGACCCAGGACAATCCAGAGGAACTTATGAGAAAGAATGGTATCCACATCCAGAGAAAGAACTTTGGAAACAGAAATGCATGAGAAAAAATCTATCAATCATGTAGTTCGATAGGGGATATGATTGTAGTTTGGAGGTTAAAAGATCACTCTACTTCAAATATGAATAACATGAAAATATGTTTTGAACAATGACACATGTATAACCCAGTGGAACTGCTTGTCACTTCAGGAGGAGGAAGGAAACAGTGTGGGGGGGTATTATGAATTATCTAACCATAAAAAATATTCTAAGTAAAAAAAAAAAGGAAAAACAAAGAAAAAGAGTACAAGGTCTTCACAGTAGAATTTAAATATTTTAAATTATCACTATCATCCTGGTTCTACTACTAACATTCTATGCTACCTCAAAACAATCCTTTAACCTTTCTGGGATGCATTTCCTCTTCTTTAAGTTATGGATTTTTTATTAGAAAATTTCTAAATTCTTTTGTGATTCTGTTTTCAGCCTTTGAACTGCGATTTTTGTTTACTTTTTATCCTAAAATGGAGTACTATTGATGGATGGTGCCATGTATATTGATTGATGATGGAGTGGAAAACTTAGTTTTTGATCCAGTTCTAGTAAAGTTGACAGAGTGGAATTAGTACCAACAAGTTTGGTTTGATGTACATACAAAAGCATCCAATGAAATATAAATATAGGTTCCCTGTTACTAGCATCAGACATCTAAATAGACATCAGCTAACACTTAAGACTGTGAGAAAGCAAATGTACCTTATTAATAACAGGAATTATTTACAAATGTTAAATTCTATGGTAAATCAGTTTGTTTACACCTAGTTGCCAGAGCCTTAGGTCAGTTTGACCAACTGAGGAAGGGAGCCAGAAGGGAAATTTCAGAGAGATGCATTTGCACTGTGTCAATAGAACCTGAAAGTACAGATATTAATTGCACACAGAACTTCAGACTCTTATCTGAGAAGAACTTCTGGCCATTTAGACAATGGAGAATTGGGAATGTCTAAATTTGGCTGAGGTTTCTGGTGCTGCCACTTCATAAATTCTTTGTGATTCTCATGGACAGGATACTTCCTTGGATTATGTCATTATATATCCTGTGAATTTTATCTACCAAAATAACCTATGTATCCTTTTAATTATGTATACCAAAATAGTCTGACATTTCCTTAAACATATGGAATATCTGTTTCTCCTAGAATGCTATGATGTAAAGTATGCTGGCTCAGCAAGATTTTGCTATGTATGTGTAAGCATGAGTTTCAATAAAGGAAGTTTTATCCTGCTCGCAGCTTGATTCAATCTCTTCACTTCAATGATACAGAATCCTGGTCTCCCCTCCTCCCAGAGCCAGTTTCTGGGACCTAACACATAGTAAAAATCTAGCATCCCCCTGCAGTATAATTGTGAAATTCTTAATTAAACTAAGTCCATTCAAATTTTAAGCTAAGTGAATCAAATAAAACATATTTTGGAAAAAAGGTATCTCTTTTGAGTACCTCTCTTGATAATCCATATTGCAAAACAATGTTTTGAGATGTAGCATGTTAGAACAACTCTAAAAACAATTATACCTTTTATCATGAGAAAAGAACAAAATTTTCTAGGGGCTAGGAAGTTTCATTATGGTTCTCCCAGGAAGCCATTTGGGCATCAGTGAGAGTGTTAGGTAATGATAAGGTCCATTTAACCTTGGATGTCCACTCAGGCAGAAGCAGCCATTGAAAATAAAGCCATTTATTTTTCATACCTAGTCTGGAACATGGACTGTGATTGAATCCAGGTTCTAGCTAATAGGCCCTACAACATTCATTAGATTACTATTCAATTAATCTATCTTAAGGTTCAAAAATATTAGTCATAGTGGAATTTCTCAATAATATTTCAAAGGATGAGAACAGAAATGACAATAACAAAATGAAGTCTGAGTACAAATTGATGTAGACACTAAATGACCACACCAATGCAATTATCAATAATATGTAAATAGTCTTTACTGATCACACAGTTTAAAACCAGTGGAAAGGTGCATTGGATATGTGGGGGGTGGGAGAAAAAGAAATAAAGAAGCATTTATTAAGTACCTTCCATATGCCAGGCATTGTGAAAAAATAAGAAACCATAAACAAGGCATTCCCTTCCATTATGAAACTGACATTTAGTGACACATTCAAAAATATACTGGTTTGTAAAAACAAGATATGTTCAAAAAAGCTATTAAACTGAGATCTCATTGTAGGAAAAGCCTTGTTTAGTAACTAGACCTTAAGATAAATCTTGAAAGAAGATAGTAGCTCCTAAATGCAAAAATTATATGGAAAGGATTTTGGGCATGGGTTTATGGAAAGAAATGTAGGTGGAAGATAAAAATGTTTCATAGAAAAGTAATTTAGTTTATTTGGGATGCATAATGAATGTAAAATAAAATGAATTGGATAAAGAGGTTAATAACTGTATCATGAATGTCATTAAAATGCCAAACAGATGAGTCTATATTTTATCCTATGGGCAACAAGTAGTCATAAATTCAGATTGAGCAAGGGAATGGTTTGGTTATATTTCTTTTTTTTCTTTTTCTTTTATTTCATATCAGAATGGCTTGAAAGAGGGTAGAAAAGTAACCTGACTGTGATGATATGATGTATATGATGATATGTGATGATATGATATTGTTAAGAGAGTTTTCTTAATTTCTCCCTTTTTCTCTTTAATAGGCAAGGGAGCAAAAAGATTTCTGAGTAAGAACTCCCCTGCTGTGCATGCTGTCAGTTGGTGACAGTTAGAAGGGTGTGGCTGAGAGTTGGTAGGTGAGTTGCTGACATTTGGAAAGGGCCTTTGTTCCTGAGTCCCCTGAGGAGAGGACCAGCAGTTTCTGACTCTGTCTCTGAGATGGGAAGGTTTTGACTGATAGTTGTTGGTTGAGGAAACAGATTTAAGGCCTTAAGAGCTTTATTGATTATTGATTATTGATCAGCTTAGGTAGGTAGTTAGATAGTGTGTAAATTCTTAAATGGTCAGAGTAAGAGAGTAGGCTGAGTCTGACCTGGCAGAAGACGCTACCCTTGAAGGCAGATAGACTTAGGGATTTTTAGAAATTTTAGCTAGGATTGGGATCTTAGGTATAGGTAAAAAAGTTCTCTAACTTTCCTCCTTTCTATTTCCAATCTGAACTTTCCTCAAAATAAACTAAGTATTTTGTGTTTTGCCAAAATGCTCTCTTGACTTTTGTTCAAACTCATACCCCAAAATTTAACCTTTCACACACAATATATGTGTAAATGTGATGATATTGAAAGATATATGTATGATATGATATGTATGCATATGAATGATATGTAAAAAAATCATTCAGGGGCTGAAAGTGAAGGTTGCATTGAGAAAAAGGGAAGGAAGGGAGAGATAGAAAGGGGTAAATTATATAACATAAAGAAGCTTGAAATATTATTATAGAGAGGGGAGGATAAGGGTGGTGATGGGCAGTGCTTAAACTTTATTCTTATGTAACTGGGAAAAAATAAGCATACTCAATGGGATATAGAATTATATCACCCAAATAGAAGTAGAAGGGGAGTAAGACAAAAAAAGGGGGGAGGTAATTGAAGGTAGAGGGAAATGGGTGTGTGTGTGACAAAAAGAAAAGTACTAATTAGAAGGAACAGAAAAGGGGAATAGAGTAGGATCTAAAGGGGATAAAAGGATGAAGGGCAATACAGAGGTAGTCATCATTCACTTTCCTTAATTCTTTCTCATTTATTTTTTGGGTTCGATTTATCTCATTCTGAAAGGGGAAGTTTGAGATACCCCCAGCAATGTCTTACTATCTATATCCTCCTTGAGTTCCTTTAATTTCTCCTTTAGAAATCTAGATGCTATACTATTTGGTGCATAAATGTTTAGTAATGATATTACATCATTGTTTTTAGTACCTTTTAGTAAAATATAATTTTCTTCCTTATATCTTTTAATCAGATCAATTTCTACTTTGGCTTTGTCTGGTATCATGATTGTTACCCCTAAACTCACTTACAGGAAGTTGTCACTCCCTTTTAAAAGTGCTTCTTTTGTGTCATTTCCTGTGCCTTCCTCTAGTTTACATGTCCAATAACAACAAAAGTTTGCTTAGGACTGCCCATTGGGCAGTTAGTCAATTCTGATTTGTTATCCACTTTCCAATATGTGGGTTACAGACTTCCCCACTTGTGAATTAAGTGGTGGTGTTTACACCTTTGGTGATTGAATCTAAAAATGGGTAGAGTAGGTTTAATCTCATTATCCCAACTAGCTCTGCACTAACTGGCAGAGTAGGTGGTGTGGGTGGATAGGTGGTCAGCTTGTGCTTTGATTAGTGCAATTTCACCCTCTTACAGTGTAGTAATCACCACTCACTTCCTACCTTTTGTGCTGTATCCAGTGGGAGAGTCCTTTTACTTGTCTGGTTTTGGTTTCTGTCCTTTTGAGACTCTTTGTAATGATTAATTGGAAGGAGCTTCAGAAGGCTCTTGCTACTATTTTGCCATCTTGGCTCTGCCTCCTCTATTGGAGTCATGAATTGATCCATCCATTCTGGAAGGTAATTTGGAATTATGCCCAAATGGCCTTAAAAGAATGCATATTCTCTGATTCAATGATACCACTACTGGGTTTGTACTGCAAAAAGATAACAAGGAAAAATATTTGTACAAAAAAATACAAAAATATTGCCATGCTTTTTATGGTAGCAAAAATTGGAAAACAAGAGGGTATCCTTTTATTGGGTAATGGTTGAACAAATTGTGGTATCTGATTGTGGTGGAATACTATTGCTCTGAAAGGAATAAAGAACTGGAGGATTTCTATGTAAACTGGAAAGACCTCCAAGATTTGATTCAGAGTGAAGTGAGCAGAGCTGTAGGAATAATTTAGGAATAGTCTGATTTCTAGGGTTAGTTGAAAGAAGGGAATTTTTAGATAAGCCTTGGGTGAGGATTCTGGATGAGGAAGGAATTGTGGGAGTCTGAATTGAAAATAACTGACTTCACTTCCTTCTTGGATTTTTTTTTTCTTTCCCCTCTTTCTTATTTACCTTTTCATGTTTCTCTTGGTTTTTGTGATTGGATATCAAACTTTCCATTTAGTCCTGGTCTTTTCTGTGCGAATACTTGGAAATCTTCTATCTTGTTGAATGCCCATACTTTCCTCTGGAAGTATATAATCAGTTTTGATGGGTAGGTGATCCTTGGTTGTAGACCCCATTCTCTTGCCCTTCTGAATATCCTAATTCAAGCCTTGTGATCTTGTAGTGTGGAGGCTACCAGATCCTGTGTAATCCTGATTGGTGTTCTTTGGTATTTGAATTGTCTCTTTCTGGCTTCTTGTAATATTTTCTCCTTAACTTGGAAGCTTTTGAATTTGGCTATTACATTCCTGGGGGTTGTCTTTTGAGGATTTAGTGTAGAGGGTGCTCTGTTGGCTCTTTCAATGTCTATTTTGCCTTCTTGTTCAAGGACATCAGGGAAGTTTCTTGGATAATTTCTTGTAGTATGATATCTAGATTTCTATTTGTCTCTGATTTTTCGGGAAGACCAACAATTCTCAAGTTTTCTCTTCTAGACCTGTTTTCTTGATCTGTCATCTTCTCATTGAAATATTTCATGTTTCTTTCTATTTTGTTAGTCTTTTGACTTTATTAATTCTTGCTGTCCTGTGGGATCATTGGCTTCTACTTGCCCAATTCTAGCCTTTAAACACTGGTTTTTGGCTATAATCTTTTGATTTTCCTTTTTGGTCTGGTCTATCTGGCTCTTAATGGCTTCCAGCTGGTCATTTTTGGTCTTCAATTTGCTTATCATTTCATTTTATTTCTGAACCTGAATTTCCAATTGTGAAATTCTGCCTTTTAAACTGTTATTTCCTTTTTGAACTATTTCCTACTTTTCTTGCCAAATCTCTTCCACCTTTCTCATGATGGAACTCTTCAAGAGCTTATAACCAATTTTCATTCCTTGGGGAGGATTTGGATGTGTTTACATGTTTGTCCTCTTCTGCTGTCTGTTCTGTGGTCTGGATTTTTTTATATGTAAAAATTACCCAGAGTCAGTGCTTTTCTCTTATACCTTTTAGTGTTTGGTATTTCTTGAGCATTTCTAGTCATTACCCTGCTGGTTTTTGCTTTCCTCAGAAGTCTGGGTGAAGAGGGGAGGCTCTCTGTGTATGGAGCTATGGAGGCTACTTTTTGAGTCTGCGCAGTTTCTTCTGTGTGCTGCTCCAGCCCCACTCCCTTCACTGTGCCCAAGATGCACACTTTTCAGCCTCCTGGGATTTCAGGTCTAGTTGCTGTTAGGGGTCCTCTTGATATGCTGCTAAGAACTTAGAGGTTGCCCCACACTGCTTTAATTGTAGTACGCAGGCTATGAGTCTTGCCCCATAGCTGGGGTGGGGGAGGGTTGATTAGCTTGCATTTTGGTGGGAGCTAATTCACCCTCTCATAGAACAGAAATGCCCAGATCCCATCTACCTTCGATGCTGCACCCTATTGTAGAGTCCCTTCACTCATTTGAATTTGGCGTTTTTGTTCTTTTGAGGTATTGTACAGGTTAGTGGTAGGGAGGGTAAAACTTCTGCAACTATTCTGCAGCCATCTTAACCCAGAAGACCCCTTCGTGGATTTTGACTAAGTTGGGAGAAGGTTTTGACTCTCCGACTGAATTTTCATTAAGCTGAAAGAGGGTTTTTGCTCTGAGAGATTCTCCTTGGACAGGCAGAATTTTGCGAAGACATCTTTGACATCTAGATAGAGGATTTACTTGGAAGTAACCAATTTCCCTCAATCCAGTCTTCATCTGGCAATGGTTCATCTAACAAAATTCCTCTTGTAAGGATGGGATTTCTACAAGAGGGATGGGACAAAAGGAGCCAGAAGAAGGACATTGGTGACAGTTACTGTTGGTACCAGAGAGGATTCTGAGTAATTCTCCAGAGGAGGAAAAAGAAGAGAGTTCTTCTGTTGAAGACTGGAAGGAGAAAGGAGGAGGACATCTTGGCTCAAATCCAGTCCTGAGGGCTTCCTGAGGATCTCTCTTTGGACATTGAAATCCCGATTCCCTGGTCAAAGGCATCCCAAACGCTTCTCACCCATCAAGATTTCAATCAACAAGTCAGCTAAGTTTAGGAACTTCATTTTGGCACCTTAGGCTCATTCCCCTATTACCTAACCTTGTTGAGAGACCCTTAACAGTCTAACTTATAATTATAGAAAAGGATGGAAATAGAAAATAGAAATAGAATCTGAAGGAGAAGAGGTGGGTGGAGATTCTTGGGAGTTGGAACCCCAAAGGTTCCCTCCTGAGTGAGAGACTCCATAGGAATAGAGAAGAGGGAACCCCAAATCCCTCTGCCCCTCACCCCTTTCTCCAATCCCTGAATTGTGATTAATAAAAGCCATTCATTAGTCAGATAGCATTCCAGAGTGCCTGAGTGACAACAAGGGAGAGGGGAGCCACAGCTTGGATTAGTTGCCTCCATCTTGGAGCCAGACCACCCACTGTGAAGTTGACTCACCTTAGGGGGAGGCTTGCGTGAACCCCACCCTCATTCAGAATCAGATTAGGGTGACACCCCCTCGAAGTCTCCCAGTGTATATTCAATGGGAGGGGAGAGCTAGAAGAGAATCTCACCCTCAGAGACTCTTTCTCTATCTCCACTCTATCATAACATTGGTTACTTGGCTCTCATTATTATTACACTATTGAGCTAAGGTAATCCAAAGGTTTCCATCTGTAACTTTGAGTTACTTAGTGCAGCAGTCAAAACAAGGCTTTTTCCTTTTCTTTACTAATCACTAGTGGGAAGATTAGGATAAGTCAGATAGCATGGGGAAGGGTTTTAGGTAGCACAGGGAAATATAAGAAGGGACCAGAGAAGAAAAAGAAAGCTCCCCTTAAGCAGGAGACTTAGAAGGTGGGTGGAGTTAGTTTGAAAAGTGCTGGGGTCCTACCTACCATTTTCCCTTACTCCCTTTATTAAATAAACTTCATGTTTCATAAGCCAAGGATTTTGGTGTGTAACTAGCCCTGGGAAGTTCCTAGGTGGGTTGTAACACCTAGCATCCCTCTAGGACAGATCCACATTACAGTACCAGAAGAATATTATACACAGAAACTAAAGAATTGTGGCATAATCAAATGTAATAGAATTCTACACTAATAGCAATGCAAAGACCCAGGACAATTCAGAGGAATTTATGGGAAAGAATGCTATCCTCATCTGGAGAAAGAACTGTGGGAGTAGAAACACAGAAGAAAAATGTTTTATTGATTACATGGTTCAATGGATATATGACTGGAATTTTGGCTTTAGAAAAACTCCATTACAAATATGAATAAAATGGAAATAGGTTTTGAACACTGACATATGTATAACCCAGTGGAATTGCATGTCAGCTCCAGGAGGGAGATGGGAAGGGGGGAAGGAAGGAACATGAATAGTAACCATGGAAAAATATTCTAAATAAATAAAAATAAAAAAGTTAGGAAACATAGTTCCCATTATTATTTTAAAAAGAGTTTATTTAGAGGCCACGTCATAGCTAAAATTATCTGGCTGTCATGAAGTCAGAAATTTTAGTTAACTTCATTAACATCAAGATGAAATTAGCAGAATTTGCCAACTCCTTGAAGTATTAGGCAAATCTATAGTAAATTCAAATTAGTTGAGTACAAGAAATTTCTTGATAAGAACTGGAAAGACTAGATTTAAAAGAAGGTCTTTTCTATAAATAAGTATGCATGCATGCATGCAGGTATATATGTATGCATCAGAATTTTTATAAAGATCAGATTTTAAAAATGCATAATATGCATCCAAATGAAAGAAGAATAATTAAGGATAGAATTTAGTTTTAATTATACATATTACATAGAAATAGGCATAAAAATTTTTGCATAATTAAAAAAATAGTTGAGGAAAAGCCCCATCAGGGAACCTTGTCAACTCACTCACTTGATGGTATACAACTATTATCTAAGTAATCTAATAAGTCTAATTTTAAATTATTTAAAAGATGATTTCCCCCACCCACTGTTTCCCATATGAAGTGGTATAAAACTCATGCTGAGAATTATTCAGTTTTTTTTCTTCACTGCCTCCTTCATGTTACAAGTCTATTCCAACTCAACATCTATAATTAAAGGAGAGTCAGGGCTTTCTTAGAGCAAACACCTCTTAGTCTCAGTATTGTGATTTTTCTTTCCTTAGAGACCTATTACTCATCATCTGCTATGAAACTGAAAGAAAGGAAGACATTGTGCTGCTTTTTTTCAGCTGGGGGACCTGATATATTGCCCTTTTGTTATCTCAGATACATTTGGAGTACCAAGTTGTTGTTGTTGTTTTAATTATGGTCTGAGTGTGGCATGTAGCCAATATTTTTAGGATAGTAATTTATTCACATATATGAAAGGTCTGAATAAAAATGGATAAATATATAGAGAATGAAAGCTTAATCCACAACGTTGTATTATGCTGCATTTAAAATCTCAAGTCCTGTCAGAGAGGTAACTATTCTTGTTCTAATTAGATAGGAATGAGAATTACTGTAATTGGGGCTGGAAGGTTTTTGAAAAAGCACAAAACCCTATTGCCACTATCAAAATGTAAGCATATCAATAGAAATATCTCAATGAAGACATAAATCCTCTTTGATTCTCAGTTTTTAGGGTATGAACGATAATTACTCTTAATAATCCATTGATTTCACACCAAATAAATATTTCTGACCCATATAATTGTGACCTTCTATGTTCTTTAACATTTTTCTTATTTTTCTAAATCTGAATATCCATTCCCTGGCAAACTTAGGCTAGTAAGTCTGACATTCCTTCAGTTTTTCTCTAAACGTTTCCTCTCATCTCAACAATCTCTTTCTGAAATGAAAATATGAGTAGACTAAATTAATTGTGATTTCATTTTGAAACAGAACTGAGAATAGAAACTATTCTCCTCTTCATAGTGATTGAGAGTTTTTGAGCTCACTAACTCCCTTTCTTCTTTCCTTACATCCTTTGTTCATTCTTTCTTCCTTTTCTTTCTTTCTTCCCTCCCTCCCTCCCTAATTTTCCTATTCCTCCTTCTTTCTTTCTTTCTTTTTT
>NC_058130.1:652358896-652368370 GCF_016433145.1 Gracilinanus agilis
TCTTTCTTTCTTTCTTTCTTTCTTCCTTCCTTCCTTCCTTTCTTTCTTTCTTTCTTTCTTTCTCTTCCTTTTTTTCCTCCTAATTTTCCTGGGCCCTTCATTCTTCAGAGGCATTCAAACAACTCAAGAATTACTAACTACATATTTTCATACAAACTGCCTTACTTGAAAATGCATATACATAGATATAAGGTTAATAAATCACTGTGGTAATAAACTATTTGATTGATACTTTTTTTATTTCTGACATTCAAAGAGTCTTACGGTTTGGATGGACTTAGAAACCATCTAATCTTATATATACTTAACCAAGAATCCTTTCTTCAATATGCCTGGTGTTTGGGATTCTACTTTTCTTGAAAGCCTGCCATCAGGAGGATTTACTACATCCTGAAATAACTCACTCTATTTTGGAGCAACTCTAATTGCTAGGGTTTTCCCTCATACTTAGTTGAAATTATTCTTGAAAAATTCAACCCTTTATTCCTAGCTTTTCCTTCTTGGGGCAAAGATATATATTTTTAAAAAGTACAACTGATGAAGCACCAATATAATTTGGTCTATACATACATACATACATACATATCAATGTATGTGTTTATTTATGACATGATGTCTAGTCTCATCATCACCTTGGTTGTTCTCCTCTGGTTAAACTTTATTTCTGGGACTATGGGTTCCTTCATACACAGAATTACAAACACAAGTATATTTCACCTTTGTTCCTGCACTTTGAACAATGAAATAGTCTTATTCTTTTACATATTCTTGTGTTTTCCTGATATGGTAATCTTAGCTTATGAACTGGCACATCCTTGATATTCTCCCATCTATTTTTACTACCAATAATGTTGGAGAATAGACTGATGATAAAATAGTTTGTTTGTGCACAGTGAGTTTTTAGATCAAAAGACCTGGAGTATGATAACTCTGATAACTCTTTTGACTTCGGGTCCTATCACCTCATTCTGTAATCATTATCTTTCAGTATTTAATTTTTTTGCTGTTTTGTTCATTTATTTCAACTTAAAAAAAACAACCAACAACTCCAAAACTGCTCTATACTCTAGCAAATTACTATGACAGCAAGTATCATAAAACTAGCTCATCTGGCTCTGTTATTAGTTTTGTCAAAAATTAGCACCTAGAGAACTATGATTTGATTTTTTCCTTCATAATTACTGATGCCAGCCCCCCAGACATTAAACTTTGACAAAAGTAAAGAAATTATACATTTTGGCTATAGGTAAACATTATACTCCAATAGGGTATTCCCTATTGTTTACCATGTGGTATTAGGAAAACTACTGAATACAGAATTTTGCAAGTAGTCAAGAAGTCAAAAGATTCTAGAGGCTGAATGGAATGGAGGAATGTTGTGAATGTATTGAAGATAGAAGAAAACTTTCATTTTGAGAGAAATAATGAGACCACTTAGGTGTTTCTGACTCTCAAATATTTGTGAAATGGAATGCATTCTAATCAGTGATGCTCTTGTTTAGGCATAAGATAATGCTCTCATGTCCCAACAGATGACTGGCTCTATTCAAAGGGATAAGTTCAGATATTATAGTAATAATGGTTAATCTAATTATTTCACACAACATTGTCATTGTGAACTAACAAAGAAGGATTTAAATCTCATATTGACATGTGCTTTATAAATGCTGAATTTTAGTCTGAAGAAATTTTCATATACACATATTCATGTAGCAGAATAGGAATAGCAGTTTGATGAGATGGGCAAGAATACAATTTGGGCAGAGACATATGCTTGAGTATGAGCTGAGCTTTAATATTTTTGGAGGTGTCAGGTTGAAATAAATGAACACTTTCCTCACAGCCATCCTCAATAATTATGCCATATTTTTTCCTCACTTCTTCTGAAAAAGAGGCCTGGATACCAGTCAAAGAAGGGGAAATGTGCTTCTGCAGTGTAGGGCAGGGTAGGGTTAGATAAATATCAACTTAATTTGAAACTTGAGAAAAACCTGCGAATTTAGGGTAGACAGATTTTTGGGTCAAGTAGCCCAACCTTGCACTATTTCCTACTCCATATGTAAATGGTATTTAGCCCCTTGAAATCTCATTGCTTTAGACATCTTTACCTTCTTAGAATCTCATCATTTCAAAGGTAGATACATTATACAGGCTAGGGGATTGGATTTAAATGACTTCCTAGAGTCACATAGATAGTCTCTCTGAGATCAAATTTGCACCCAAGACTTCCTGTATCTTGGCCTGGCTCTCTGTCTACTGAGCTACCTAATTGCCACTCATGTTCTCATAAAAGTGACAGAATACTCCTTTCTTAAAACAGATATTTTGTTCATAAACAGTACAGGTAAATATTCTATTTTTGTAAGAAATTTCAATGTAATAGGTCCATTTTCCAAGAAACAAAATGTAGGATTTAAATTAATGTCCAATATTCCAAATATTATATTTCATAAAGTTTATTAATAATCACTTGAAGAAAAGGAATAAAAAGGTAATTATCTAACAAAATATAAGGCCATATCAGTAGATTCTCCTGCCACTAACCTCACACCACCTTCACCAAATGGGATCATGGGAAGAGAGAGAGAGAGAGTCAGGGCTACACCAAATTTATATACTCCCTAAATCAGCACGTAACATGAGAAACAACATGGGGTGCTGGGAAATGGAATTCTAGGGTAAAGAAATTAATTACACAATCCCCCCTGTGATTTCCATTGGAAACAAGCATGCAGAAATCTCCCATATTTACATTTCTAGTTTATCCATGAAATCAGTATACATAATCAACTTTTTTCTCTAAATATCTATGACTAGAGGTACATACAATATTGTACTTCTAAGAGGAAATTATAATAATTTGGGTAAAAAAGGGAAATAAAAGAGAAAGAGAACAAAGCCAGTGATTGCTAAGTGCATTGACAAAAACTTAATTGAGGGCATAAGAGTATGCATACAAAATAAATACGTGCAACCCCCCACAGTTCAATTTCACTACATCCCAAAGTTCATTCTGGATCTTTTGATGCAGTATGTGGTTTCTGCAGGCATCTCCATGGCACCTTTGCCAAACAGTTCACTTTCTTGATACTTGGAGGTAGCAAGTTTCTTATCTTAAAATTACTCTCAAACAAGAAAAATTTTATAGATGTAGAATTATACAATTCCCTCCTGAGAAGGGTGTTGACAAACACACAGAGATAACCCAGGGATACATGACTGAGTTACAAGGTATATGAATCAATTGTAAAAAGGAAGTCAAAAATATTAAAAAAAAAAACAAATAGAAGAAAAGAAAAGAAATCAAAATTAAAGAGTATATAAAATTTCTGAGTAAGCAAGAGAGAGTAAGCCCATAATAGGTCCTGAAATCAGAGCCCAATAAAGTGATTCATGTCCCATAAGCCTATAGCTTATATAACAATATATACTTTGCAGCAATATACAACAATATACACTTACCCATTTTCAACCAGGGCTACAGAAAGTTGTCATACAATAAGAGAGAAAAAAGGAATAGATTTTGACATAAAAAGGAAGTATCATTCATTGATCTAATTTTTCTTTCCCTCTCAGGGATAGGGGAGCCAAAAATGGCAGCCAAACTTCATTACTTGTCAAAAAGTGGCACAGGGAAGACGTGCATCTGGCATATGTCAAGCAGCTGCTACTGCTACCTTAAACCTCAAAAACATCCTCCGTCTTGGTAAAGATCTTATTAATCCCACAAGGATTGTTGTTTTCCTTGTCCTTGTGCTTCTTGGCACTGTACAATGGCTCTTTTGTGATCCCTTCTCCTGGAATAACACAATTATTAATCAAGGTCCCATAACATTTAATAATTAATGACAGGTTTCCATAGTATAAACCTTTTGGGTATTGTTATGGGTGGTATGGTACTTCTGGATTGGGCCTGACAGAGAGATGACCCAAGGTCCTCAGATGGTATAAGGAGCTAAGCTGAGTAAGGATGGGAAGCCTAAGTGAACACCAAGCTGAGATAGTGAACACCAGGTTCCACAAATATTTGCAGCTCAGCTGAGCACCAGTTCCCACCTACAGTGCCCAAGACTAAGTGACTTAATGAGAAGTTGTGAAATGAATCACACAGCTTCTCTGGCTACTTTTCTTGGGGTTAAGTTAATGGATTAATGTTAATGATGAGGATAGATGTTGATAATAAATGGATAATGAGGTTGACTGGGATTTAGCTAAAGTATTCCCTTTCTCTTAAATGCAAGAATGTTAAACTGACCTTTAGGATAAACCTAGTTTTCACCTAAATGAGGTTTAAGAATTTAATTATAATGAACTCAGGAGAAGGATCAAGGCTGAGGAATGAGGTCTTGGGAATCTGTGCTAGACTATAGATGATAGAGATGGATGATCGATTGATAATCAGGTTGTGTCAGTTGGCTGGAGAGGTTCCTCTCCCTCTTTGACCCTGGTCAGGCCTGCACCTTGACCTTGATCAGGTGGTGTGAGTTTGATGATGTTCTTGATGATCAGGTAGTTGATATACATTTTGTAGCTCTATTCAGTAGTTGGTGATGTGGTAATCAATGAAGCAGGATTAGAAAAAGGATTTAGGTAATGAGCAGATTGCTTGGACTACTCACTCAGTCACCCAGGGTCCCCTTCTCACAACTGAGAAAGAGTTTGTTTCAGCTTGTGCCTTTTCATAGTGCTGGCAGTAACTGCCTTTTGCCCCTTGGCTCATGGCATCTGGGTAAATTCCAAATTCTAAACTGTTGGCTGTCACTCATCCTGGCCTCCATTTTCTTATCAGACATTAATGTTACAGTATGTTTTAATATTGGGGCCAATGGATATTGTAAATTAATTCTTTTGCAAAATCAAAAAAGATTAATATTGATTATATGTACTTTAAGTATGAGAAATAAGGGGAAAATAAATATCTTATTGAAAATTAGAAGAAAGGAAATAATGAAAAAATTCAAGAATTCAACATGTCAGCCAAAACAGTGTCCACTTGTCTATGGACTTTTATCTCCAATGCAAATGACAGGATATAGTCAATCAGTGTTGATAGAAGACACTCTATTTACATGTGAGCATTGAATATAAGAGTTCTTTTCTCCAATTTTGATAGCTGTTGGAGTAGTTAACAGTATTTGAAGTGGACCTTCCCAGACAGGCTGAGTTGCTCCAGTATCCCTGAAGTTCTTTATCTATACCTTGTCTCCTGGGTTTAGGTTATGAAATAAAAAGTCTATATGTCCTGCTTGTACTGCAGCTCTGGATTCATGGAGCTCTGACAGTTTCATCTGTAATTCCTTCATATAAGAAGCAATGCACATGTCCCCCCTAGTAGTAATATATATGGAGGAGAAAAAGGCTTAGCCTGAATAGGGGGATGTCCAAAAAGCATCTCAAATGGTGAGATGTGTAAATATCCCCTGGGCCTGCTTCAGAGACAAAATAGAGCTAGAAGGAAAGCTTTGGGCCATTTTAAATGAGTCTCAATTCACAGTTTTCCAATCATGATCTTAAGTTCATTCTTTCAACTTGGCCTAAGCACTGGGGATGATACAGTTCATGGAATTTAGGAGTTATCCCCAAACAGGAATAAATTTGGGGGCAGGACCTAATTGGTAAAACAAGTTCCTCTGTCTGAATCAGTTCCTACTAGCAGGTTAAAATGAGGAATAATCTCTTTTAAGAGTACTTCTGTGGCTTAGGTGGTAGAAAACACTTCTGGCTGATTAGCTGACCCACTATGACTAGACAAAATTTATAATGTCCAGTTTTTGGCATTTCAATGAAATCAATTTGCAGATGTTCAAAAAGTGTGTAAGCCAGAGGGTGCCCATCAAATGCTTTGCAACAAAAGGCATGTTGGCTATATGCTTGGCAGGTAGGGCAGACTGCACACATTTTAGAGGCTATAGTAGTCATACCAGGGGCTATCCATACTCTTTTAACAGAGTCTACAGTGCCCTAGGTGCCAAAGTGACTGTTTTTTATGCATGGATTGGTATATTTGGTGATAAAAACTTCTAGGGAGCAGGGGTTTTCCTTCAGATGATACCCATACTCCATTGATAAGCTTTGCTTTGAATTTTTGTTTCCCTCTTTTTAATTACTTTTCATTAAGGGAAATTGATAAATATGATTTGTTACTCACTGCCAAAGTTAAAATTAATTCAGGCCCTTCTAAGGCATTGAGTTTTGTAGCAACATCTGCCAGGTGGTTCCCTCTAAAGACAGGGTCAGTTCTACCTGTATGGGCAGAGCAATGAACTATGGCTAGGGCTTTGAGGAGCTGAAGAGCAGAAAGAACTTCATTTATAATTTCTGCATTTGCTATACATTTTTCAGCTGATGTTAAAAATACCCTTTGAAGTCATAAAATACCCACAGCATGATAAATTCCAAATGCATACCTGAAATCTGTATAAATTGTTGCCTTTTTGTTTTTGGCAATTATATGGTCATGTTTTAAAGGTATATTTTCTGCACCTTGAGCACTTATATTTGAGGGCACTGAAGCTGACCACAGAGTGGAAAATTCTGTGACTACAGCAGCTTTAGTGTAGCATATGCCATCCCTCATGAAAGAAGAACTATCAGTCAATAATACTAGATTTGGGTTGTCTAAAGGAGTATCCAAATGATTATCTCAAGGCTTTTCAGCCATGGATACTAAAGATTCCCAGTTGTGTAACAGTTCTCCTGAAATTGGTAAATATGGAAGCAAGGTCAAGGCGGCAGCATTAAGAATTGTACAGAATTTTAAAGTAATATTCTTGTTGCCCAACAAGGTTACTTCATATTTTGCAAGGCTTTGGTCAGAAAATGTCTATGTTCTATGCCTTAGAAACAATGATTTGATTTCATTTGGGCACATTATTGTTAATGGGCATCCTACTACTAAATCAGCAGCTTTACTTACTAATAAAGCTGTGGTAGCTATGTCTCTAAGACATGGAGGTGCTCTGGAAGCTATTAGGTCCAGCTTGGCTGAATAATAAGCACCCAGACACTGAACCAGTCCCAAGGTTTGTATTAAAACACTTGAAGCCATTCCTCTCTGTTCATGTACATACAAAGTAAATGGATTTTTGTAATCTGAAATGCCTAGAGCAGGGGCAGACAGGATAGTGTGCTTTAAATGATCCACTGGGGAAACTAATCTCCCAAAGAATCACATGGTGGGGTTTGAAAAGAAATTTTTTATTCTCTTTGTCTATTTTGAGATAATCAACCCAAAACTTAAACACCCCTACTTAGCACTAAGTAAGGGAGTTCATGAATTACTTACTTGGAGTGCTCCACCCTTTTAACTCATTAGTCAGAAACTTGTGAATTCTTTGATAAGAGTTTACATTCTTAGAGGATGAGAGGTGACAACCCCAGAGGTGAATGCCCTGCCCTTGGGCAGTGCTAGGCAGACATAAATACTGCATTTGGTTCTTATAAAGTGGAGGAAGGAACAGGAAGGGATGTGAAAAAAGAACTATAAAAAGTCCTGAACTTCCTGGCCAAGGGGTCTTCAGCTTGAGTCTTTGGCTTGGAGCTTTGCTGGTGACTTGCCTCTGGGTGGTGACCTTGGATTTTGGGACTGCTCCTTTGATCTTTGGCTTGGATCTTCTCCTGGTGAGTCGACTTAGATTGGTACTTTGGCTCTTGGACTGCTTCTGGGAGAACTGCTCCTGGATCTTTCTCTTGGGAGTCCATCTTGGGTGAGTGAGTAGCTGGCCTTCCTTTACTAGCCTCTGGAGAGATTAGTTCTGGAGAGACCTTCCCTTCTTAGAGGAGGCTGCATGAGGGGATCATTGAGTCCTCTGGTCAAGTTCTTGGCAGCTACCTAGGATCACCAGGACCTGCCCCTGAGAGCAGCAAGACTTAAGAAATGACAGTTGGTGTGAGGACAGAATTCTGGGGACATAAAACCAACAGTAACTCTTTGATCTCTGGACCTTTGGGACAGGAGGGAGCCTCTATCTCTGGGAGGTTTTGGGCTTTTAAAAGGCAAAATCTGAGATTTCATCTCCCATCATAGTCCCTCTAGCTGAATCTATATCTTCTGCAAACATTCAGGAAGACAAATATTATAGTTTCTGAGTTGGACAAGGAGTTTGGGACTCCTGAGGGTGGGATCTGGCCCTCAAGGGCTAACTAGCCTTGATGAAGCTTGATGTTACATCCCCTCCCTAAACATTAGTGATTATTTTAGGATAGGAGATACTGGGGTCTGGTATAGTTACTATGATTGAAGATGCAGAAGAAATCCAATTTTTGCTCAACCCTGGGAGAAATTGAAATTGCCTAGGGTAGAGTTTGTCCTACACCTTCATCCCTGAATAACTCTTCCTTCAATCCTTTCCCTTATCCTTTGAATTGTTTGTTCCTAAATAAAACCCTCTTCAGTTATAGTTAAAGAGCGTTGGATTAATGACTTCAAGGTGGGAGGTTTCATCTTGTCGTTAGAGGGTGGAAGATGTACAACACTCCATTTTGGTGGAAGTCAGTTTGGGGTCAGAGGAGGCTTGCCTCCAACTAACCCAGCTCTGGGTACTTGACGGGAATCATTGGGGTGTCATTAAACTCCCCAACATCTCCCTATCTCCTCTTTGACCTGGCACCACATCCATTTTGGGAAACCTCCTCACAAGTTATGCCCCCAAGAGTCTTCCAAGTAAGAAGTGGGGAATGAGCGGTTTTGTCCCATGTTCATTCAGTGAGGAAGGAGTTACCAGAGCACACCTTATGTTTTATATATATATATATATATATATATATGTTTGCAGCAGCTTGCTTATGGGATTTTTCTATATAACCTATAACTGCATGATTGTATGGGAGTCTAGATCTTGGCCCTTGCTTATTTACTTATTTATTTAAATAAGTTGTTTGATGTGTTCTTTCATCACTTGCAACAGTTCCTCACTAGTACTCCTCTTGGTGCCCCGGACTAGATCAAAGACCGGCTTGATTGCCCATAGTCCTTGAATCATTGATATTATGATAGCTCCCATAGTAGGCAGATAAGCTATGAATTCTGCCATTGTCACTGCCAGCCATTTATATGACTCATATATCAATAAGCTCTTTAGGCAATATTCTGGAATCACTTCAAACCAGAGATTGTAAATTCCTTGTGTTGCTGACCAGATAAGTAGAGTTAAACTGGTTATAATAAATGAAACCCTTGCCAATGCCATGTTCTCTATATCTATCAGGCTTTAGTTCTCTTTGGCTTCACCAAAAACTGTTATTGCTTAAAGCGGTGGGGTAACTAGAAAGAAGGATAGACAGGAAGGTGCTTCTATAAGCTGGGCCTGATAAAGCTGGCCCAAGATCCTCTGGTGGTAAATGGATCTAGGCTGAGTGGGTGAGTAATGCCTGTGTAGCCACCTAGGTGTGCTGGTACCCACCAGAGCTTATGGATGATCAACTAGGCTAAGCACCTGACCCCACCAAGCCAAAGTTATTGAGGGTACAGCTATA
>NC_058130.1:652369817-652457579 GCF_016433145.1 Gracilinanus agilis
CAACAGTAACTCTTTGATCTCTGGACCTTTGGGACAGGAGGGAGCCTCTATCTCTGGGAGGTTTTGGGCTTTTAAAAGGCAAAATCTGAGATTTCATCTCCCATCATAGTCCCTCTAGCTGAATCTATATCTTCTGCAAACATTCAGGAAGACAAATATTATAGTTTCTGAGTTGGACAAGGAGTTTGGGACTCCTGAGGGTGGGATCTGGCCCTCAAGGGCTAACTAGCCTTGATGAAGCTTGATGTTACATCCCCTCCCTAAACATTAGTGATTATTTTAGGATAGGAGATACTGGGGTCTGGTATAGTTACTATGATTGAAGATGCAGAAGAAATCCAATTTTTGCTCAACCCTGGGAGAAATTGAAATTGCCTAGGGTAGAGTTTGTCCTACACCTTCATCCCTGAATAACTCTTCCTTCAATCCTTTCCCTTATCCTTTGAATTGTTTGTTCCTAAATAAAACCCTCTTCAGTTATAGTTAAAGAGCGTTGGATTAATGACTTCAAGGTGGGAGGTTTCATCTTGTCGTTAGAGGGTGGAAGATGTACAACACTCCATTTTGGTGGAAGTCAGTTTGGGGTCAGAGGAGGCTTGCCTCCAACTAACCCAGCTCTGGGTACTTGACGGGAATCATTGGGGTGTCATTAAACTCCCCAACATCTCCCTATCTCCTCTTTGACCTGGCACCACATCCATTTTGGGAAACCTCCTCACAAGTTATGCCCCCAAGAGTCTTCCAAGTAAGAAGTGGGGAATGAGCGGTTTTGTCCCATGTTCATTCAGTGAGGAAGGAGTTACCAGAGCACACCTTATGTTTTATATATATATATATATATATATATATGTTTGCAGCAGCTTGCTTATGGGATTTTTCTATATAACCTATAACTGCATGATTGTATGGGAGTCTAGATCTTGGCCCTTGCTTATTTACTTATTTATTTAAATAAGTTGTTTGATGTGTTCTTTCATCACTTGCAACAGTTCCTCACTAGTACTCCTCTTGGTGCCCCGGACTAGATCAAAGACCGGCTTGATTGCCCATAGTCCTTGAATCATTGATATTATGATAGCTCCCATAGTAGGCAGATAAGCTATGAATTCTGCCATTGTCACTGCCAGCCATTTATATGACTCATATATCAATAAGCTCTTTAGGCAATATTCTGGAATCACTTCAAACCAGAGATTGTAAATTCCTTGTGTTGCTGACCAGATAAGTAGAGTTAAACTGGTTATAATAAATGAAACCCTTGCCAATGCCATGTTCTCTATATCTATCAGGCTTTAGTTCTCTTTGGCTTCACCAAAAACTGTTATTGCTTAAAGCGGTGGGGTAACTAGAAAGAAGGATAGACAGGAAGGTGCTTCTATAAGCTGGGCCTGATAAAGCTGGCCCAAGATCCTCTGGTGGTAAATGGATCTAGGCTGAGTGGGTGAGTAATGCCTGTGTAGCCACCTAGGTGTGCTGGTACCCACCAGAGCTTATGGATGATCAACTAGGCTAAGCACCTGACCCCACCAAGCCAAAGTTATTGAGGGTACAGCTATACATATTGTTCAACAGTTCCTCTCGATCCTTGGCTTGGGGTTAGGTTAGAGCAGTGATTCTCAAAGTTGGTGCTACTGCCCCCTGGTGGGTGCTGTAGCAATCTAGTGAAGCGGTGATGGCCACAGGTGCATTTATCTTTCCTATTACTTGCTAATAAAATTAAAAAAAAATTAATTTCCAGGGGGCTAAGTAATATTTTTTCTGGAAAGGGGATGGTAGGCCAAAAAAGTTTGGGAACTACTCGGTTAGATGATAAAGGTTGGTAATAGGCTAGTTGTTGGAATTCGAATGGACAACACGAACTGACTGCGATTTTGGTAGATCCCTTTCCCCTTTGTCTGTAGCTATTCACTTGCTGTTGGAATGAATGACAGTCTTCACTTGAATCAAGTTTGAAACGGTTTAATCCTTTGACTCAAAGGGGAAGGAAAGAGGTGTTGGGAATGGCTATGCTATATCTATTGAGAGTTAAAATAATCTAAATCAATAAGCATCAAGTTAGTATTTGGCTGGAGATTCTTTTCCTTCTCACAGACCCTGGTCAAACCCAGTTGTGGTCTAGACAAAAGGAAAAGAAGGGGAAAGAAGGGGTAGTGTTAATCTTCTTGAATGCTGTGTTGTTATCTCTCAGCTCCATATAGTAATAGATGAATGAACTTCTTGTGAAAATAAGGTACGGATGCTGGATCTGCAGGTCTATAGGCTGGCCTACCCACCCTTCACCACCCTCTGCCCTCCAGAAATCTCTGCTCAAAACTGAGACCAGAAATGGTTGAGCCCCTGGGCTTTTATAGAGGTGGTTCCAACTGTCTTTTGCCCTTGGCTCATGCCATCTGGATAAATTCCAAGTTCTATAACCAATGGTCTATCACTCAAGCTGTTCTCCATCTTTTCCCAGAAGTTATCTATAACACTTATTTATCTGCTACCCCACTTCTTACAACATTGAATTCCTCCTGTTCGTTATTCCTTTCAACACAATAATATTCCATCACCATCAGATTACTACTGTTTAGCCATTCCCCAATTGATGGACACCCCATCATTTATTAATTTGTTGCTACCACAAAGAGCTCAACTATAAATATTTTTGTAAAAGTCTTTTTCCTTATTATCTTATTGGAGTGCAAACCCAACAATGGTATGACTGGGTTAAAGGGTAGGCATTCTTTGAAAGCCCTTTCTGCATAGTTCCAAATTGCCCTCAGAATGGTTGGACACATTTATAACTCTACCAGCAGTGTATTCGTGTCCCAATTTTGCCACATCCCCTCCAACATTTATCACTTTCCTTGGCTGAAGAACATTTGTTACAAAACCACTCACAGGGCTATGGTGTGAGAAAAAATAAAATATATTATTTCTTACAAAAAAAGAAATTATCCATGCTGACTTATGTATGAAGAGTGGAAATAAGACATCACAAAGGATATGGGCTGGCGTCTAGTGAAAATTAAAAACAATGGCCTGAGAAAGGTGACCAGGATATCTTCAAGATCATTTCATATGAAGGTGAAATGAAACAATTTGGGTTATTAGTTTGTAGAAAGATTTAGGGCAGAGTATGAGAAAAAAAGACATTATGAGAAACATGCTAGTGTCCTTTGTGTAACAATATAACCAGAGGAAACCCTACCCTGTATTTGATTGGGTCTTCTAAATAATAATTAAGGAAAGATATGGAATAAGAACGTGAGCGGCTCTGTCATAATTAAGCAAAGACATGCATGTTACTCCTGCTTGTGTTCACTATCCAGCCTATTATATCTCTCTGTCAGCCACCATCCCATGTTGGAGACATCTCCATCCTGAAACTTGCTCTCCTGATTGATAATTTTTCCCCTGGAACTCTACTTCCTGAAGATCTCCAATCATTCAATTCTAACTTTATTTATTTTCTGAAGTTCTTTACTCACTGGATAGCTTGCCCTGTTAGACATTCCCCTTAAATACTTTTTTAGCTTCCTTTATGTGTTATTTTTCACCATTAAATTTAAGCTCTTTGAGGGTAGGGACTAGCATGTAGCACAATTTCTAGCAAATAATACTTTATATTAAGGTTTTTTCTCTCTCTCTGTCTCTTTTCCTCTCTCTCTTATCTATATATGAGGAGTATTTAATTTGTAATAGTAGAAGGAATACTATTACTGATTAATAATAAATTCATGAGAAACAAATGATCTATTAGCAATTAAAAAACTAATAGAATTAATAATTAGTAAATAGTGATAGATCTTTTTGTAACTAGATAACTAGAAAAAATATAAAACATTTATGCAGTGTCTTCTTTGTGCCAGGCATTGTGTGGAATTCTTGGGCTACAAAAAAGAAGCAAAAAATCAGTCCTTGCCCTCAAGGAATATCCAATCTATTATAAGAATCAGGTTATAATTTATTAACTTCTTATTTGATTAATAAAGAAAATGAGCATTTTAAACATAACTATATTGCTTTCCAAAGCCCTGAATCAAATTTTGGCATGCTCTTTGTGCCATTATGCACACATTGGTCCTTTTAAAAATGAGTTGGATATACTTAGTGATTTTAACATAAATAGAAAACCATATGAAATTAAAACCAAATCCAAAGGGGCATGAAAAATATAAATGTGACTAAACAGATGAAGGTTCAGACATACCTTTCTTGTTCCTCACCAAAGTTTCTTAATCAATTTAGTAAAGAGAAAAAACTGCATCTTTTTTGAATTCACACATATTGAACTCTGAGCTGTAAAGCATGCATATATTTAAAGTTATCCAGAGGAAAGAGACCAAGATGGTACAGAAATTCTTGATCATTCCACATGGAGGCGAGGTTTTTTTTTTTTTATGAGATGTTTAATTTGGAGATTATGAGACTTGGTTGTCAGAGCAAATGGAAAGGTAAAAAGAGCGAAGACTCAGTATGGAGACACATGCCAAAATTTAAATTATCATATCTATGAAGGAAGACTAAATTTAAAGAGAAACTTAATTGAGTTTTTGAAAGAAATGAATGTTAGGTGAAATATCAGTTCACATGTCCCTTCCCCTCTTCACAGGGGCCAATCACAGCTTTCAAATTGCCTAGCACTGCCCAGGGGGACAGTGTGTGTGTGATCCACCTCTCATCCTCTGAGAGTGTAAACTTTTATCAAAGGATTCACATGTTTCTGACTGATTGAGTTAAAAGAGTGCAGATCTCTAAGTAAGTGACTTGTGAATTCCCTTACTTGAAGGCTAACAAAGTTTTCAGTAGGAGTTTCTTGGTTGATTAACTAAAATGAGTTCAAGAGAATAAAGAATCCCCTTTCACAATTCTCCCTGTGATTCTCTGGGAGACTAGTCTCCCTAGTGAATCATTTAACATAACCAGCTTATACATCTAAAGATCTTCTAGCTAAAGGTACATACAATATTACACTTTCTAAGAGGAAACTATAATAGTTGGAGATAAGAGGGAAATAGAAGAAAGTGGAAAAAAACCCAATGTTTGCTAGGCACATTGACAAAAAGCCAATTAGAGGGCAATTCCATTTGGCATAAGAGTTTACATTCAGAATAAATATGTTCAACCACCTTCAGTTCAATTTATTATTTCCCAAAGTTCATTCTGGATCTTCTGATGAGGTGTAGGATTTCCACACACTTCTTTATGACCCCTTTTTCAAACAGTTCTTTTTCTTGATTTGGGGAGTTAATGAGCTTCTCTTCCTGAAATTTCTCTCAAACATTTTTAAATCTTAGATTTTATGAAAATTGTACAGGAATAATGACTGGTTGTTCCCCATCATTCTTAGGAGGTAATGAGACAGGCTGTGGACATTCCAAGGACATCAGGGGGCTTGTGTCCTTTTACCTCCAGGGAGTTCAGACAGGGGTTTTGGACAACATTTGAGTCTAGTTTTGGCAATTTAAAATGAGGACTGGTTCCTGTCACTCATAGCTATTTGCCTTGTGCTTAGGCTCTGTCTTATGTACACCTACACCCAAGGGAATCAAGTCCTTCTTAAAGCCTGCCAAGCCCCCAGTTCAAAACCGGTCCTTCCCTTCAGAAAATTATGAGACAAATTTAGGAGAAGGGGAAGTTGAGCCAAGAATCCTGTCCCTTGTCCCTAATTCCCCCAAAGAAACATCCTTTTGGGATGGGAGTGGAGTTTTGGAGGTGGGTGCAGTGTAGATTAGCCCAAAGGTAAGATAAGGTATCCCTGGGGAGGTGGAATTGGGAATGACAGTGACTGAGTGCTCACAGTTTGGGGAGCTTAAGTCATGGACTTTCCTGGAAAGAGAGAGAGAGAGAGAGAGAAAGAGAGAGACAGACAGACAGACAGACAGACAGACAGACAGACAGACAGAAAAACTGAATGTCGAACAAGGGATAGGCCAGCCAGCCTGACCCATGGGTAGGTAGGCAGCCTCCTGAGTCACACCTGACTTCTTCCCAGGTTTATGCACCATTTCTCAGTCTGATTGACCCAAACCAAATTAGAGTAATACAGCAAGGTTTATTTAAAGCAGCAAGGGGGAGATCAAAATCAGTAAAGATGACTGCCAAATCTTACTCAATTGCAGAAGGCTATAATATATTATACAGTTAGGGGAATTAGGTGTTTCAGGGAACTGTTGAGGGGGGTGGGTCAGGTGATTCTCAGGAGTGGAAAGTTCCAGGCAGGGTACAGTCAGGACTCAGTCAGGTTATGCATTCATCTTGGAGCTGATAGGCTGAAGAATGGAGAGTCTCAGTGTTCTGTCATGCAGAACAGGTGTTGCTATGTCTTTCTGTCCCATGGTCTGTCAGGTAGGTCTCAGCCTTTCTAACTTTAGAGCCAAATTTGATTCTCCATTTATCTGGCTCAGGCTTCAGCTTGTTAGAGATTATCAGATAAGATAAGGAGCAGAGGAAATGTCTGCAGAAACTATTCTGACCAAAGGAGGAAGTAAAAAAGCCTTCTCTCCACTTCCTGCATTCATTTTAAACCAAACATGCTCCTGCCTCTGTAGCCACATTGGCTCTGATATGCTGACAGAGCACAGAAGGGTTGGACGCAGGCTTCTGGCCTTCAGACATGCCATGTGACTCTGTGAGTTCAAAGTCTTAAAACTAGAGTGTGCAGGATCCAAGTCCCCTAAATGAGTATTTCAAATGATTGTAACAGATACCTTCTCAAGTTCCTTCCAAATATTGTATTATGATTTTATGAAAATATACTTATCCATAAAAGTATATATTCCAAAGTTTCCTTTGGCTTATGTACAGTTACAATTTGAGCAATGTGTGTATCAAAAATTAAGAAATAATTATATTGATGATGATGATGATGATGATGATGATGATGATGATGATGATGATGATAGGGACCTGACCAGTGTTTTAATTTGTATAGAAAGGTCATTAATGAAGAAACCCCTTCTGCCTATGCCTTTAGTATGTTCTCTGTGATTTATATTCTTAAAGAGTTGCCTGGGGGCAATGAGACCTCAAGTAAATTGTGTAGGGTCACACTGAATGCATATATTGGAGGCAATGTTGTCCTAAATGGTGAAGAGAAGACCATATAGTCTCATTTGTCCCTCACAAAACCTCTGTGAGGTAAGTGCTAATAGTTATTTTTCCTATTAGCTGTATAGGAACTTAAATATGGGAGAGGTTTAAGGACTGGCTCTGAGTCACACAACGACTAAAATATCTGAGGCAGGATTCAAACACAGGTCTTTTCAACTCTAAGGCCAATAGTCTATCCACTATACCTCTTTTCTACCTCATATGATTCTATGAACACATGATACCCATATTTAAATCCCAATGGTTACTACTGAATTCATTATTTTAAGTGGAATATTTTTTTATGAATACAAATTTAAGATTGTGGTCTTCATCTAATTTGCGTATTAGCTCTAATATATAACCCCGGGGGAGGAGAAAGCTATTAAGCACATAGAAAAAGAAAACTTTTCTTTAGGGAATCCTGTTGCCTAGTGTGAATGGAAAATTAAAACCTAATGAAATAATTGAATTTGAAAGTTAAAAGGAACATTAAGCATAATGTAGGCCAGCACAGCCATCTTGTCAATAAAAAGAAAGGAAAAACAGCATCAGAGAGATTAAGTGCCTCATCTAAGGTCTTAAAGCTTGTTAGTAAAAGAAATGGATCTCAAGATTCCTCATTAATCATCTAGTACATGCTATTTCTACTCCACAATGCTTTCTCCTTCAAATAGCAAATTGGCATTGATCATATAATCTGGATACACCTGAGAGAAAAAGATATCAAATGAAATCAAGGATACAGCCATTCTTCACTTTGTGACATAGCATCATTGTTTCCAAATAAAGTGGTGTATAGTATGGCTTAAGATCATTTTGTGGTATATCCCATTACATTAGATTTCAGATTGTATAATCCAAGTAACCAAGTACCCCAGAGTTTCATTTATCTAGCACACTGAGATATTATCTGTCTCTAGATGATTACCTCTTGCTTTTTTACCACCAACAAAATCATACTACAAGAATAACATTTATCTAGAAACACCTACTCGGAAGCCTAGACTAAAGTTTTTGTACAGATAAATTGGCTACAGTCCATCACAGAGGATAAGAAAGATTTTAAGGGTTCTTAGACAAATTTGATGCTTCTCTATTCTTTTATAATTTAAAAAAATCAAATTTTATTTTCCCAAATTACATGTAAAGTAATTTTAATGCTCATTTTGAAAATTTGAGTTCTAAATTCTTTCCTTCCCTTCTATCCTATTTCTCCTCTCTCCTTCCTGACACTACAAACAATCTAATATAGATCTTACATGTGCAATCATATAAAACATTTTGCCATATTAGTAATTTGTGGAAAAGATCTTGAACCAAAAAAAGAAGGAAGAAAGAAAATGAAATATAGTATGTGTTATCTTGTGTTCAGACTACGTCATTTTTTCCCTCTGCAGGCGGATGGCATTTTTTACGATCAGACTTCTGAAATGTCTTGGATCACTGCATTGTTGAGAATAGTTGTCATACATACTTGTTCATTAAAAAATGTTGATGTTATTGAGTACAGTGTTCCTCTGGTCTGCTCATTCCACTTTGCATCATTTCATGTAAATATTTCCAGGTTTTTCTGAAATCATCATGCTCATCATTTCTTATGAGACAGTGGTATTCCATTACAATCATATGCCTCATCCTGTTCAACCATTCTCCAGTTGATGGATGTCTTCTTGGTTTCCAATTATTTGCTACAACAAAAAGAGCTGTAATAAATATTTGTGTGCAAGTAAATCCTTTTCTCTCTCATTTTTATCTCTTTAGGATACAGCCTTAGTAGTGGTATTTCTGGATTGGGGACATGCACAGTTTTAGAGTTGTTTAGGCATAGTTCCAAATTGTTTTCCATATTAGTTAGATTAGATCACAACTTTACCAATAGTTAATTATAGTCCCAATTTTCCTATATCCACTCCAACATTAATCATTTTCCTTTTCTCTCATATTGGCCAATCTTTAGGTGTGAGATGTGGCACTTCAGGGTTGTTTTAATTTGCTTTTATTTAATTGAGTGATTTGATGCTTCCCCATTCTTAAAATTAATTGTTCTTCTTTCCTGATCATGAAAGCATCTCTAAAATTCACTCTAATTTCTTCTTTCTTTCTCCTGAATGATTTATTTTCATTTGCATTTACAAATGAAATGTCAAAAATACATGAAAATTTTATACTACTAATAGGGTTGGCTAAACTCTTTCCCAAATTCACAGTAATACTAGTAGTCACCTATTTGCTATTCTAGTGTTTCCCTCATTTCTTGGATGAACAAAGAGAAAAGTTGAATAAGCCAGTGGGGAGTATGTTGATCCTTAGTCCATAGCTTTTGCCAATATTAATCTTTTATTTCTTAAAATAATTCCTCCTTTCCACTGACTTTCCTCCTTTACATTCTCTATTATTTATTCTATGGGTGCCTTGAAGAAATTTAAGACTTCCTAAACTGGAACCCTAAAATGAAGGAGTAACATTCCATCCCACTGAGAATACTTTCTCTCCCCCTATTTCTTCTTCTGCTTGGCAAAGGAAGGTAAAGTAATATTCTCTTATTGATTGGCTGTTACCTTCATATTTGTACGCTTCCTATAGTTTTTTTCTTGGTTATTGAAAAGAACTGTTCACATGCTTTAAATTTCTCTCAGTACAATCTGATGTAATCCCTGGCAGATGGTTATGTTAGGTTCCAGGCTATTGAATTCTGGCACCTGGGACTTTGTAGGAAGTCAAGCAGATCTTTCATAATAAGGGATTGCTGAAAGGTGTTTTATGTACTTCACAATAGCTGAGAAGCAATTCTGCAGTCACATCATTCTTTGCCCTGGCATTTCCACAGCTCTTCCATCTACAACTGGACTTATGACTGGGCCTTTTTCCTCCCTAGAGTATTTTAAAAACATAGCACCTTGCTAATTATAGGTATTTGGTGATCCTATAAATACATCCATAGAATCATGTTATAGTATTATACTGAAATATAATCATGGTGCTTAAAAAAAAGGAGAGTCAGTCACTCAGCCCTTTGAGCCATCCAGAAATCACTTAACATTTCCAATTTATTTAATCAGTGGATATATTGTTATCACTGCCTTTTGCTTGACTTTCATTTCCAAAATTCAATTTTTATTTGCTTATTTTGTTGATTTGCTAAAAGTTTCTTGATTTTCTTCCAGTTATAAATACTGCTATCCAGATATTTTAGGGGAAAATGCATTTAGTAGCACAAGACATGAACAAATCATAGGTTTTTATCAAGTTAGATCCTTCAGTTGGAAAAATTAAAATACTACTATTTAAGCCTGAAGAAGAGTTGGAAATCTTGGATTTAAATTAAAAACAATCTTGGATTAAATTTTTAAAAAATTCAAATCGTGGATGTAAAAAGGTTTTAAAAGATGGGAAACAATAAGCAACAAAATGTTACTGATATATGTATAAAAGAGAAAAAAGCAATGGCCACATTGTGCTCAATGCATATTTTCAATCTTTGGAGATAATCCACAATAAAAATGTTATTTTCGGGCAGCTGGGTAGCTCAGTGGAGTGAGAGTCAGGCCTAGAGACAGGAGGTCCTAGGTTCAAACCTGGCCTCAGCCACTTCCCAGCTGTGTGACCCTGGGCAAGTCACTTGACCCCCATTGCCCACCCTTACCACTCTTCCACCTATGAGACAATACACCGAAGTTAAGGGTTAAAAAAAAGTTATTTTCCATATAGGTTCTAGGAAGAAACTTTATTCCAACTTTACTTTAAAAAGGACCTAAATCTTTATTTTGAAAAAATATTTAATTTTCTTAGATAAAACTACATTCTAAAAAATATAAATATATTCCTGATGACATATAATATTTGGTGCTGTGACTTTACTCTGAGGAGGAATACTTCTTGATCCAAGGTAAAGCTAACAATATGATCAATATCTAGTGTTCACCTTGATTTCTACACAGCTTTGTTCATAGAACAAGGAGGTCTTAAGAAGAAACCGACTTCACAGGAAAAAGAAACAAGCTCATAAAGGAAAACAGGAATTCCAGTTTTGCCATTCTATTTCTGATAACTGCATCAAATTTTTTAATTTCAGGTTTGTTCAATTGTTCATGGTTTCTAAAAGACAATGTTTCTCATCTTGGATCCAGGAGAAACAATGATGATAAATTACTCTATGAAAAATCAAATCCCTCATACTCTTCTACTACCCACCCTACCCCTGACCTCATTTACCTTAGTGTAAGAAAAACCCAATCCAATAAGATTTATGTGTCATAAACACAGTATATGTGAATGTGCGTACACACACACACACACACACACACACACACACACACACACATATATTCTATCCGGAATACCACATAGAATGCTGGACCTAGAGTTGGGAAGACTTGCATTCAAATCTAGCCTTAGATACTTACTAGCTATGTGACCTTGAGAGAATCACTTAATCAGTTTTCCTCAGTTTTCCTCAGTTTCATTTGTAGAATTGAGATAATATAATTTAAATTTCAGAATTCTTTCAAATCAAAGGAGACGATAATTGCAGAGTCCTTAGCACAGTAAATGCCACATAAATGTCAGTTATTATTTTTTTTCAAAAGTTTAAACAAGATTAGGTGAGCAAGAAGCCAAGATGGTAGCTTAGGAGCACCTGAAGCCCAAACCTCTCCAATAATCCTTCTAAACCAATATTTATATCATGTTTCAAAGAAAACAGAAATCCAAACTCAACTAGAAGAAGTCATGAGACTCTCTTACTAAAAACAACTTGAAAGGTAGGCACAATGTGTCTATTTTCACAGGAAAAGAGAGAGAGAGGCACTAAATACAGCACTGAGACCTACAATGAGACCAGGTTGATTATATGAGCTCTGCACAGAGACTGCATCCTTGAGACTTTACCTCTGACCCACCACACATAGTCCAGGGCTCTAACAAGGACGGACAGGGAGGAATTGGTAGGGGGGCACTTAGCTAGACACCCCTGGCCTGGTAGTTACAGTGAAAAATTCGCTCCAGGGCAGGCCTGCTCAGCAGGTTAGCTGAACCAACTAAATCTGGTATATCAGGAAAGGATTGAGAAAAGAAAAGATTCAGAAGGCTCAGGGCAAAATAGCTCAAGCACTCTGTTCCAGTAAATCAGCAGAGGAGCATGTTTATGTCCATAGGGCAGCTAAAAAGTAAATAAAATGAGTAAACAAGAGGAAAAATGCTATAAATGAAAGCTTCTATGTGGGTAAGGGCCAAAGAACAGAATCCATGGAAGAAGATGAGATCCAGAAAACATCAAGCAAAGTCTCGAGAAAATCAAGGAATTGGATACAGTCTATGGAGGAGCTCAAAAAGGAATTTAAAAATCAAATAAGACAGGTTGAAGAAAAATAATGAAAGGCTAATAGTAGCCTAAAAAGCTAAATAGGTCATTTGGAAACAGAGGCACAGGCATTAAAAGCCAGAATTGACCTGCTGGAAAATGATGCAAAAAAATAGGAATGACTGGAAAGGAAGAATGGACAAAAAGGAAAAGGAGAATCTCTCTCTCTCTCAAAAGGTCATGGGAGAAATTCAGTCTTTAAAAATTATAATTGAGCAATGAGAAACTAATGAACTCACGAGACAACAAGAGATATTAAAACAAAATGAAAAGATAATATTAGACACCACATTGAGAAAACAACTGAGCTGGAGAATTAGATCCAAGAGAGTCAATTTAAGAATTATTGGACTACCTGAAAATCATGACCAAAAAAAAAAGCCTAGACATCATAATATATGAAATTATCCCAGAAAACTGCCCTGAAATTCTTGAACATGAGGGTAAAATAGAGACTGAAAGAATTCACAGATCACTTCTGGCATTAAATGCCCAATTGACAACTCCCAGGAATGTCATAGGCAAATTCAAGAACTCCCAGGTCAAGGAGAAGATACTGAAAATTGCTAAAAAGAAACAATTCAGATATCATGAAGCACTAGTTAGGATTACATGGTATCTGACAGCTTCTACACTGAAGAACAAGAAGGCATGGAATATGCTCTTCTGGAAAGCAAGGGAAATGGTCTACAATAAAGAATCAACTCCCAGCAAAAGTGACTATATACTTTCAGGGGGAAATATGACCATTTAATAAAATAAAAAATTTCCAAACATTCTTGAAAAAAAAAGACCAGACCTAAACAGAAAATTTGATGCCCAAATACAGAACTTAAGAGAAACATAAAAAGGTAAATAAGAAAGAGAAAAAAATTAAGGGCTTCAATAAGGTCCATTGGTATGTATTCCTTTTTGGAAAAATATCTGTAACTCTTAAAAAATGTTACCATTATCATAGTAGCTGGAAGAAGTATACATAGAGGCTTCAGCAGTAAGCTGTTTAAGATGATATGTAAAAAAAGTACAAAAAATAAGGGGTGAAAAAGGAGGATAATACTAAGAGAAATGGAAAAAGTCTTAAATTGGGGTAAAATGTATCACATGAAGTGTGGTGGGGGTGGGGGAGGGAAAAAGGCCAATAAAATGGAAGGGAAGAAAAGGTTGGAAACAGATAATGCTTAACTCTTACTCTCATTGGAATTGGCTCAGAAAGGGAAGAATAGTAAGGTCTATTGGGGTACAGAATTGTCTCTTACCCTATAGAGAAATAGAAGGGGAAGAAGAAATGTAGTTGTGGGAAGGGAGTAATAAGAGGGAGGGAGAGGCGGGGGTCATTAAAAAGGTCCTATAATAAGAGGGGAATAAGAAGTGATGTGGTGGGAAGGGGAGTAATATAAGGTAGAGGAAAGGTGGGGAGACTGACTAAAAGTGAAACACTGTAGGGGAGGATGAGAGGGAAAGGAAAAAAGGTTAGGATTAAAGGAGGAAATCAAAATGGAGGGAAATATACATATAGTGGTCATAATTGTGAATGCAAATGGGATGAACTCACCCATACAACAGAAGAGGATAGCAGAATGGATTAAAACCCAAAATCCTCAATGTGTTATCTACAATAAATACACTTGAGGTAACTAGATACACACACAGTAAAAATAAGAGACTGGCCCAGAATCTATTGGGCTGTAACTGAGACGAAGAAGGCCAGTGTAGCAATCATGGCTCAGAGAAAGCTAAAGTAAAATAGATTTTATTATAAAAGATAAGGAAGGAAATTACATCTTGATAAAAAGCAGTATAAATAATGAATAAATATCTCTACTTAACATAGGCACCAAAAGACATAGCATCCAGATTTTAAAAGGAGAAACTAAAGGAGTTTAAGAAGGAAATGGATTATAAAACTGTATTAGTGGAAAACCTCAGCCTTCCCCTAGTAGAATTAGATAAATTGAACCAAAAATAAATAAGACATTAGTAAGGGAAGTGAATGAAATGCTAGAAAAATTAGAGATAATAGATACCTGGAAAAAACTGAATACTGATAAAAAGGAATACATCTTCTTTTCAGCAATACATGGTACATATACAAAGGTTAACCATGTAATAGGGCATAAAAATATTGGAAACAAATATAGAAAAGCAGAAATGATGAATACAATCTTTTTAGATTGTACTATAAAAAATCATAATTAATAAGGGCTCATAGAGAGGAAAATGTAAAATTAATTGGAAACATAATAATCTAATTCTTCAAAACTTGTTGATAAAACAACAAATCAATCATAGAAACAATCACTGATTTCATTGAAGAGAATGACAATGAGGAAACAACATATCAAAATCTATGGGGTTTAGCCAAAGCAGTAATCAGGGAAAAATTTACATACCTAAGTACCTATATCAACAAAATAGAGAGGGAAGAGGTCAATGAATTGGGCATAAAACTTAAAAAGTTAGAAAAAGAACAAATTAAAAATACCCAGATAAAAGTTAAATTGGAAATCCTAAAAATTAAAGGAGAAATTAATAAAATTGAAAATAAAAGAACTATTGAGCTAATAAATGAGATGAGAAACTGGTACTTTGAAATAAAACATATAAAATAGATAACATATTGTTAATCTAATGAACAAAGAACAGAATCAAATTAACAGTATCAAAGATGAATAGGGTGATGTCACCTCTAATAAAGAGGTAATTAAGGTAATTTTAAGAACTATTTTTCCCATTTATATGGCAATAAATCTGACAATCTAGGTGAAATGGGTGAATATTTAAAAATATAAATTGCTTAAGTTAACAAAAGAGGAAATCAAATACTTAAATAATCCCATCTTAGAAAAAGAAATTGAAAAATCTATCAAGGAACTTCCTAAGAAAAAACCCTAGGGCCATATGGATTCACAAGTGAAGTCTATCAAACATTTAAAGAACAAGTAACCCCAATACTATGAAAACCATTTGACAAAAATGAACAAAGGAGTCTCACCAAATTCTTTTTATGACACAAATATGATACTAATTCCAAAGCCAGGCAGACCAAAAACAGAGAAAGAAAACTAAAGACTTATCTCCTTAATGAACATAGATGCAAGAATCTTAAATAAAATACTACCAAAAAGACTCCAGCAAGTAATCACAAGGATTACACAAGGATTATTCACTATGACCAGATGGAATTTATACCAGGAATTCAAGGATTTTATATATATATATATATATATATATATATATATATATATATATATACTTTATNAAGAGGAAATCAAATACTTAAATTATCCCATCTTAGAAAAAGAAATTGAAAAATCTATCAAGGAACTTCCTAAGAAAAAACCCTAGGGCCATATGGATTCACAAGTGAAGTCTATCAAACATTTAAAGAACAAGTAACCCCAATACTATGAAAACCATTTGACAAAAATGAACAAAGGAGTCTCACCAAATTCTTTTTATGACACAAATATGATACTAATTCCAAAGCCAGGCAGACCAAAAACAGAGAAAGAAAACTAAAGACTTATCTCCTTAATGAACATAGATGCAAGAATCTTAAATAAAATACTACCAAAAAGACTCCAGCAAGTAATCACAAGGATTACACAAGGATTATTCACTATGACCAGATGGAATTTATACCAGGAATTCAAGGATTTTATATATATATATATACTTTATTTATTTAGGGAATAAAACATTACATTAAAATGCTGTACAGTCCTCAATCCTGCAACATTTGCTTACAAATTTGTCAGTATTGGGTGATCCATTACATAATTGTGAATCAGTGGTAGACATAGTTGAAAAGCCCCATGATCATCCCTCTGACACTCTTTTAGAGAACCCAGATTTAATTTTATTTGTTGATGGTTCTTTGATGAGGGGTGGCATATAGTACACTGGAGCTACTGTGGTCACAGAATTTGCCACTATTTAGTCAGCTTCACTACCTTCAAATATTAGTGCTCAGTGTGAAGTACTACTTGCTCTCAGAATTAGCTGTATACTTGCCAAGGTGAAGAAAGTAAAAATTTAAAAAAGATTCTAGGTATGCTTTTGGTATTTGCTGTTCTGTAGGAATTCTTTGATTGCTGAGAGGGTTTGTAACTTTTGCTCATAAATGTATTGCAAATGGAGAGATCATTAATGATTTGCTCTCTGTTCTCCAGCTACCTGTAGCTCTGTTGTTCATTGTTCTGCCCACACAGGTGGCACTGACCCTGTCTTTGGAAGGAATTTTAGGGTAGATACTGCAACTCAGCTTGCTGCATTAAAAGGAACAAATTGATTTAAATTTTGACAGTTAGTAATGAACCAAATTTCTTTCTTTCTCTCTTATAATGAACAGGAAGTGGAGAAATGGAAACAAAATTTTAAAGCAAAATAGACTGAAGGGGTGTGGGTGTCATCTGAAGGGAAGTCCCTCCTTCCTAGATCCTTCTGTCATCAAATATGTTTATCTCATCACAGGAGTGGTCATTTGGTACCCAGGGTATTGTGGACTCTGTTAAAAAAGTCTGGATAGCTACTTGTACAGCTATATAGCCTATAGAGTGTGTTCAGCCTGCCCCACTTGCAACACATTTAATCAACATGCTTTCCATACTAAGGGTTTTGGTTGTTTACATACATTTTGAGCATCTACAAATTGATTTCATTAGTATGCCTAAAACTGGGCATTATAAAGTTTTTCTTGTTACAGTGGACCAATTCACTAGATAAATAGAAACCTTTTCTAATGTTCAGACTACAGCAGCTTTTTTTGTTGCTAAAGTTCTATTGAGGGAAATTGTTCCCTCTTTGGCATACCTGCACACATTGCTTTGTATAGGGGAACTCATTTTATTGACTGCTGCATTCCAGGTTAATTATTGTTTGGGAATTACACTCAAATTCCACATACCTTACCATACTCAGAGCTCAGGCCAAGTTGAGTGCATGAATAGAGAACTTAAAAACATGATTAGTAAGTTGTGTACTGAGACTCACTAGACTCACTAGACATGGCCTGAGATTCTCGCCTTAGCCCTGTTTTACCTTTTCAGTAGACCTAGGGGAGATCTACATGGCTCATCATTTGAAATGCTTTTTGGACACTTCTTGTACAGGCCAAGCCTTTTCCCCCTGCATACACAACATTTCTGGGGAGGCTACTTCTGTTGTTTCTTATATACAGTATTTGCAGATCAAATTACATGAACTCCACTAATCTGGAGCTATGGTACAGATGGAATCTCTGGACTTCTCACTCCATGACCTACACCTAGGAGAGAGAAGGTGTATGTAAAAAATTTTTGGCACTCTGGAGGAACTTAGCCTACCTGAGAAGACCCTTTCCAAGCACTGCTAACTACTGTGATTGCTTTTAAAATTGGACAAAAAGAAATTATTGTTCTCATGTAAAAGAAATACCATATACTGACACTGAGTCACTGTCCAATCACATACATTCCACTTTATTTCTTGTTTGATTTTGGATTTTGTTTTGTTTTAAGTTCATAAATTAATCTAACTGAAGATATACTGTTACAAGATGTTATCAACAGATGGTATATTTTGGTTATTAGCTTTAATTTCTGTTACATTCTATTTATTCATACCCTCTAGCTTCCCAGAAGAAAAAAAATTATATACATTCAAACTATGGTTCATGGCCAAACTAGTGAGAAAATAGCTTTCATTTTTAAGTGATAATTTTTTTTGTTATGCCTATGTTTGATTGGTCTATTCTTTATGGGGATGTGCAATATGATTTTCTTTTTGACTTTTTCTTTCTTTCTTTTTTCTGAATTTAAATTTGATTTAAAAAAACTTGAATTTATGGAATCAATATTTATATTTCAATATATTAGGATCATTTTAGAATACCTGTTAGCACTGATAACATTGCATACCCAAAAGCTTTAGAGTATTGAAACCTGCCATTGGTTGTTAAATATTAAGGAACTTTAATTGACATTTGTGTCTAATTTCAGCAGAAAGAACTGCTAGCGAGTCACTGGGCAGTTCAAAGAAGCACAGGATCAAGGAGACCAACAATCCCTGTGGGTGGTGAATATCAATGCCAAGGTAGAGGACCTGTCTCAAAGGATTCAGGAAAACCACTGTTGCATAAGTTCTAAGGTTAGATTTCTCCTTTGTCTGCCTTTAAGATATGATACTGGGGGCAGCTGGATGGCTCAGTGAATTGATAGGCAGGCCAAGAGATGAGAGGTCCTAGATTTAAATCTGATCTCAGACCCTTCCTAGCTGTGTGACCCAGGGCAAGTCACTTAACCCCTATTGCCTGGCCCTTACCACTCTTCTGCCTTAGAACTAATTCACAGTATTGATTCTAAGACAGAAGGAAAGGGTTTTTTTTAAGACCCTTAACTTCGGTGTATTGTCTCATAGGTGGAAGAGTGGTAAGGGTGGGCAATGGGGGTCAAGTGACTTGCCCAGGGTCACACAGCTGGGAAGTGGCTGAGGCCGGGTTTGAACCTAGGACCTCCTGTCTCTAGGCCTGACTCTCATTCCACTGAGCTACCCAGCTGCCCCAAGGAAAGGGTTTTTAAAAAAAAATGAGACTAAAATGTATCTACATTTTGTTTTAACTTTGGCTTGCTATCCCTATTATTGAAGTACAAATCAGACCAGGGAATTATATTTCCCTTTCCCTCAGACTTTTATCCCCTCTTTCTTCTTTAGTATGGCAATATTCTGTAGTCCTAACTGATGGTGGGTAATTTCAATATTGTTTCACCTGTCCTGCATGTATGTAGGTTATAAGTTATCTCAATTGAACCTTGACGGTGCATTAAGGACCTGCTATGATTTTAATTGATATGTATTTATATGATTTGATATATTTTTATTCATTTTTTCTCTCTCCTCTTGTTTTTTGGGGAGAATTAATTTATATACTTTATAGCTTATCCATGCATCCTATGTCAATTCTATTCGTAAATATCCTCCTGAGGTAGAGATTGTGCAGTTATCTTAAAAGTCCAAATTCTAAGATCTTTTAAAATAATTTTAGGAAAAGGAAAATAGACAGTATCCTGGATCAAGAATGAAGATCTTCTGGAGAAGATGCTGTAAGGAGGCTTGCAGAAATCAAACACTACATCAGGTGTTTCAGAGCAAACTTTTGGATATAATGAACTGAACGGGTGTTGATCCGTCAATTTATCCTAATTAGAAACACATGCCAAAGAGGAATGCTTCCATGTGGCTCTTTGTCAAAGCACCTATAAATCATTTTTTCTTTCACTCCTTGTCTTTCTTTTATTTCAGAAATTGTTGTAACTACCTCCATGAAATGTTCAATTATTTTGTGCTTTTAGCACAAAAATGAGAAAATCCTAAATGTATCAATTCCTTATATGGAATGACTCATTGGAGTGAACAACCTGTTAATCTCCTAGAGAAGCAAGACTTAACTTGCTGGTCTCCCAAAGAATCAGATGAAAGATTGTGTGAGATAATTATTTAGGGAACTTGGATCTCAAGTACCCTAGTGGTCGGAAATAGTATTCACAGAGCTACATGGTATGTCTGACCAATGTTTGCCTGAGTCCACTCCTCCCATGACTTATCAGAATGTCAGAGCCAGTGCAATGTGGGAGAAATGTATTTGGTTTAACACAAGTGCAAGAAGTGAAGAGAGGTATTTTTTTTGCTTCCTCCTTTGAACAGAATGGTTTCTGCAGCTGCTCCCTCTGCTCCTTATATTGCCTGGTAATCTCTGGCAAACTGCAGCCTGAGCCAGCTTCATGGAAAAGCAGATCTACCCTAAAATGAGAAAGGCTGAAACCTATCTCTCTACTTCTATCTGTTTCTCTTTCTTTACTAATAAATGCATATCAATCTGGTAATAAGACTCCAGATTAATGTTTATAACACAACCCTTTCATCTTATACATGAGACAAAACAGCCTAAGGTAAATGTCTTAATTAAAGAGATATAACTAAATTACAGATTTGTATGTTATTCTTTTTCCCTCTCAGTGCTTCCATTTAATTTCTATGAAACTCTTTACTCTTTATCTCACTTTTTCTTTTAGTTGAAGGGCTCTTATCCTAGAGTCTGAACTAAAAAAAGATTGATATCTTTTATTTATCAATATAATTATTGTCCTTTGTAATTATTTGTATTTTATTTTATGCATTTAAAAATTATTCTGATGATTTTATAGCCTATCAAAGGGTATCTATATCCTAAAGTTGATCAAGAAGCTTGACTTGGATAATTCAGAACGGGAGAGGTTATTATTCTGGATTGACCATAGATAAAAAAGATAGATAGGTAGGTAGATAGATAGATACATACATACATACATACATACATAAATACAAAGATACATAGATAGGTAGATAATTATAGATAAAAAGTAAAAAGGGGTCCTAAATGTCATCGCATTTGATTTTCATTTTATATATGGGAGAACTGAGATTTAGAGAGTTTGTTACTTGTCTAGAATCACACACAGAAAGCATTTATTAAGCATTTACTATATGCCAGATATTGAACTGGCAATGCTAATATAATTAAGAAAAACACTCAAGGGATTTTCATTCTAATGAGAGATAATACATAAAGAAGAGTTAAAAAGAAGGTTGGTTAAGTATCCATCTAGGAGAAGGGAAGGAAAGAGAATTTAGTAGGAAGTTTTGGGGAAGAAGTTGACACTTGCTCCACTTAGTTCTCTAGTGCCATGAGAGGTTTGGAGCAGTCTGGGGAAGAGAGGAGTGAGTAAGGAATAAAATGCAGAATTGTGTAGCAGTTCCTTTTAATTGTTAATGGAATAGATTTCCACTTCTAGGAAACTAAGGTGATAGAGTAAGGAATGCTCCCAGTTTGCCCAAAGCCATCTGTAAACACACACACACACACACACACACACACACACACACACACATACACACACAGAAAGTGATAGAGGAAGAGACAAAGAGAATAGAAAAATGCCTCAAAACAAAGAAAAATAGGAGGAAACCAGCTCAAAGAGGTAAGAAGGGAGAGTAGATCAGCCAGTGTGATGTCAGGGAACCTGCAGAGTGGGGGCCCAAGTATGATCTCAGTAAGCATGATCAAGAAGAATACAGTTGTGACATACCTACTAAACACAGGCCAAGACAGGGCAACAGTGGATCCAGCCCACCAATAGCATGCCAAGAAGGAGTGGATGTAGGACCACACAGTACAATTTTTTGGGGAAATATATTAGGATTAAAGATCAATCCACCTCCTGAGAGAACAGGGTGCCTAATAAGAGGTATTGTTAAAACAGTTGCAATACTCTCCATGGCAAACCAGCTAGCCAGGACACACATCTGAAGTGCACACTTTAAGTCTCAAAGCAGCCAGACCTATTCCTAACCCTTGAGTATATTACACTGTAGCCTTGAAACAGTATTCTCTCTAGGCCAGCAACAAAACAGAACTTTAATATTTAGACAATGGAATTTTTAAAAATCCAATATGATGAACAAAAGACAAAGGAAAAACATCACCTTAAAGAGTTTTAGGGACAGAGAAGAAAAGAATACAAACTTGAAAGATTAACACAATATCAAAATGGAAACATGTAAAACCTCAAATGCAAGGGCATAAGAATTTCAGGCCCCAAAAGAACACTTCAAGGAAATTGAAAAGAAGTTAAAAAATCAAATAAGAGAAATAACAGAGAGATTCAATAGTTTGGGAAAAACAAAACCAAACAAAACACAAACCAATGACGCTCAATTTAAAAAACCCTTCTATAAAGTAAGAATTGGCTAAATGGAAATGGAGTGACCCCCTGTCCTCTTCCCAAATCACTGAAGAAAGAAATTCCCTAAATACTAAAATAGGTTGAATGGAAAAAAGGAGGCACATTAACACTGATGGAAACAATTACTTAAAGTGCACAATTGACCAAATGTTAAAAGAAGTACAAAAAATTAAGGAAGAAAATAAATTCCTAAAAATTGCAATTGGACAAATGGAAGCTAATGACTTCATAGAAAATCAAGAAACAATACTATAAAAATTCAAAAAAATAAGATAAATATAAGAAAATCTCAAATATTTCACTGAAAAATTACTGATCTAGAAAAGAGACCCAGAAGAGATAATATGCCATGATTGAAAAAAGAGTCTGGACACCATATGCAAAAAATCATCAGGGAAAACTGCCTTGAAATCCTTGGAAAAGAAAGGAAAAGAGAAATGGAAATATTCTGCCAATCATCACCTGAATGAGACCAAAAATAAAATATCCCAGAAAGATTATTACCAACTTCTGGAATTCATAAATTAAGGAAAAAATCCTTCAAGCACCAGAAGTAAACAATTCAGATATTTTTGAACCATAGTCAGGATTACATAATACTTGGCAGCTTCTACATTAGAGAACCAGAAAGCCTGGAATATAATATTCCAAAAGTCAAGGAGTCTAGGATTATAACAAAAAATCTTCTGCCCTATGAAACTGAGCATAATCCACCAGGAGGGGAAAGAAATTGAATGAAATAGATGACTTCCAGACATTCTTGACAAAAAAACAGATCTAATGAGAAAATTAGAGGATTAAATTCAACACTCAAAGAACCATAAAAAGATAAACATAAAAGTGAAAACTGAAGGGATTCAGCAAGGTTATACTGATTACATTCTTGCATGGAAATGCTATAATTAAGATTACTATATCTATGATTCTTGAGATATTCAGGATACTTAAAGAACCAAAGATACTTAAGATATTTAAAAACTCAATCAACATTAGGATAAAGGAGTATATGTAGACAGAAAGAAGGAAGCAAGTTGAGGAAGATGGGATGATGTTCAAAAAATAAATAATGTATGAGAAAGAGAAACACACTAGGAGAAGAAAAAGGGAGAGACAGAAGGAGTTAAATAATATCATGTGAAGAGAAACATAAAATCAATGCAGTGGAGGAATAGATGGGGGTTGTTGGGCAATGCATAAACTTTAATATCATTAGAATTAGTTTAAAGTAGGAATAACATACTCAGTTGATTATAGAAACTTATCTTATCCAACAAGAAACTAGCAGAGAAGAGGGAATAAGCAAATTGGATAAGTGGAAAAAGGGAGAGTGAACTGGGGGTAGCTGTAGTTGGAAGCAAAACATCTGTGAATAGTGAAAGGAGGAAAAGAGGGAGAGAAGAATAAGTAGGGAAAATAAAGAGTGAAACATGCTGTAATCATAACTTTGAATATAAAATGGATGAACTCACCCATAAAATGGGGGAGGATGATAGAGTGTATTAAAAATCAGAGCTGAATCATATGCTGGTTACAGAAAACATTTAAAGTAGAGAGACTCACACAGTATAAAGGTAAGTAACTGGAGCAGAATTTATTATTTCTCAGTTAAAGTAAACAAAACAAAACAAAACAAAAAAACAAACCAAGCCAACAACAACAATAGCTACTACAACAACAACAAACCAGGAGCAAAAATCATGATCTTCGGACAAAGAAAAATAAATTACATCTTGATAAAAGGTACTCTAGATAATGAAACAAATAAATACTATAGATTTTAAAATTAATATTCAATGCCTCAAAAGTATATTATTTATGAGGATTTATTAATATTAAATTAGAGAGCTAGAGAAACTTGGGGAACCTTTCCCACTCACCTCATTTGGAAGAGAGAGGCACACACCACAAGGACTGCTCATCATTCCATTCATGTGCAAAGAGAGAGAGGGTGTGACAGAGCAAATCCGAATTAAATATAGACTGTGTAACTACTCACGTATACCAAGGCAAAAGGAATTATGGGTATTACAGAAAGGAAGTTTGGGTAATGTAGTTTCAGGGGTTCAAGATTTTTCCTATTATACATTTCCCCCTTGTGATACTTTGGGAGACCAGTCTCCCCAGTGGATGATGGAAACATAATCAAATTAAAACCTACAATAATTCAGAGATAAAACGGAAATAAATGGGAGAAAAAACAAAACCAATGTTAGGTACATTGATAAAAAGCCATTTGGGGGCAGTTCCATTTTTGGCATAAGAGTGTCCACTCAAAATAAATGCATTCAACCCCCACAAAGTTCAAATTCTTAATGTCTCAATGTTCACTCTGGATCTTCTGAGGCAGCAGGTATTCTCTGCAGTCATCTTCATGGCACTTTCTGGATTCTGGGAGGTAGTCTTCTGTTCTAAATTAGGGTCAAATTCAAATCCAAATTCACAGCAATAACATAGCCCCCCCCCCCGATCCCGAGGAGAATAATAATACATTCTCCCCTGAGAAAAATACAGGGATACACATAGGAATCATGCAGGCCTACATGGTCAAGTCATAAGGTATATGAATCAATTATCAAAAACATCAAAGAGTCCAAAGAAATTTTAAAAAAGGATAAATAGCCTCTGAGGGAAATATAGAATATTAAAAATGTGAAGAAAGACAAATTCTAAGAAAAAGAAAAAAAATTCACAAATCACAACAGGTTCTTGTAACAATCCATGTCCAATAAGCTTTGGAACATCAATCACTCATTAATCCAATTTAGTAGGCTGGACTATAGTAAATTGTCATATCATGAAAGAAATAGAAAAAGTGACTAGATTTCAAAACAAATGGGAAAAAACATTTCCCGGTTCTATCCTTTTCTTCACTAATGGATCCAAAACAATTGATGTTGCGTCCTTGATGTAGAGTGTGGTACAAGGAAATCCTACATCTTGACGTATGTTAAGCTTCACAACCTCAAATCTCACGCATGATTAAGTCTTTGCACTCTTTGCATAGAATGTCATCAATCCCTATATATAAATAAACAAATAAATAAATAAATATATATATATATATGAATGTTGTCTTAAAAAAAGGTAGAGAAAACAAATAGAAATTTCCCAGACTATATATAAAAGCATGAAGCTAAAAGAGCTCCTGTACACATGATATTTTAACTCTTTATCTTAATTTACTTTCTCAAGAGAGGGATCTAGAATTCCTGGTGATCTTTTAGACCAAAAAGTTTTTTTTTTTTTAAGATTTTTTTTCTTGGCTCTTCCCCACATTTAGATAGAGGCAGTAATAGATTTTGTTAAAAACATCTCAGCCAAGATTGAATGATTTAATATACCTGTTGAACTTGTGACAAGTATACATTCTTTAAACATCACAGCAAGTGATTATAAAATAATGGGTTTGTTTGCTATTGTCTTTAAATGTATTATGAAAATGTTGGTACTTTATTTGAATTGCATTATAAATCTGCTATTTTGTAAAAGTCACTTACATTCATAGTATTTCATGGCAAAACTTTAATATGAAATGGATCTCATTTTTGGGTGAAAAAACCTTTCACTGATTCTAAGCTATATATTTTTTTATTTTTAAAACATTCTTTTATTATTTTTTCCCTTCTATGTACAATACAATATTTGAGAGCTTTTTCTCATCTCTTGTCCTTAAAGTACATATTATTAATATTAATCCTTTTTGATTTTATAGTAATGTAAGTTTAATATATAAATATATAACTGCTATAATATTAATGAATGCCCACAAAGCTTTAGTCTATAGAAACCTGCCATGAATTGGAAATATTATGGGACTGTGATTAATGATTCTGTCTGATTCCAGGAGAAGGCAACAGAAGAATCACAAGGTCAAGGAAACCACCCAGTCCCAATGGGATTGGTGAGAAACTACATAGTGTGCCTAGCAGCACAAGGTCAAAAAAGACCATATCAATCCAGGTGGGATTGTTGAACTTCTATGCCAATATTGAAGAATTTGAACTTAGTGTGAAGTTTGGGATTGCAGGTGTTCTGACAATTGTTAGAGGCCAGATTTCCCTGACATTCATCCTAGTCAAGTACTAAAGGTCGGCTATCATCCTGGCTTGTCCTATCCCTGAGAAGTGCAGGCAAATCAGACCAGGGAAAGACAATTCCCTTTCACACACACACACACACATACACACACACACACACACACACACACACACACACACAGATTTGGTCCTTTTCTTTCTCTTGTAAGTGTGGCAACTTTCTGTAGTCATGGATACTGAATGGATAATTGCACAATTGCTTAAATCACTTTACCTGGGCCTTGATTCAAGGACCTGCCATAATTACAGTTTATTTTTCCTTACATTTTTAGACATAGGACTTTGACATTTTACATTTCATTCACAAGTTTTTTTATTCTCTTTTATTTGCATTTTTTTAAATCTTCATTTCTTTTGCCAATTGACTTGTAGAACCCCATAACCCAACCATGTATCCCTAGCTGATCTGGGTATAATCCTCTTCAGGAGTTAACGTTTTATTGACTCTCCTCAGGGAGGTATGTATATTTTATAATCAGAATGTATGTATTATATTCCATAATGTAAAGTTTAAATTCTTTTGAGAATAATTTCAGGATAAGAAATTTGCCATCTCCCCAGAATCCAGACAATGAACCTGTTAGGAGAAGGCACCATGAAGATGCCTGAAGAACCTACACTGCATCAAGAAGATCCAGAATTAACTCTGGGGCACAATTTATTGAACTATGGGGAGTTGAATGCATTTGGTTTGAATGTACACTCTTATGTCAAAGGGGGCTGCCCCTTAATTGGCTTTTTATCAAAGCTCCTATCAGTCATTGGATCATTGGTTTTGTCCTCTTTTCTTTTTATTCACAAATTTCTGTAATTTAAAAGTTAGTTATGTTTACAAAAGCCTTTGGGGAGACCAGTCTCTCTTGGCTCTTCAGGGAGGTATGTGTAATTGAAATTTTGAGGTCTTTGATCTAAATTTCCTTTGAAAGTTTAAGGGTCTTTGAACTACATTTCCCATGATTCCTAGCTTACATAATGACATACGCAGTTACATAATGATGTGGACCAGAGGTTAAAAATGATTGGTTGGGCTTGCACTGTCTCTTCCAGCTGAAGCAGCATGGTGGTGGAGGTAATGGCAGGTCTTTTAAATTGACTCTTAACATGGCATGTAGCTTAATTTTTCTAATGGCTACCAATACATCTTTTAAAACCACAATATTTTTAAATCTGTCCTTCTATAACCATTTTATTTCTTATAATACCAAACACATATGCAATAAATGACAAAGGATTCAAATTCCTGAAGTAGAATTACATGAGTTACAGGAGGAAAAAGAAAGTAAAACTATACAAATGGGTGACTCAACCTTCTCCTCTCAGACTTAGAAAAATCCAACAAAAAATGAAGATGAATGAAATTAAAGAGGTAAATAAAACTAGAAAATTTCAATATGTGGATCTCTGGAGATAGCAGCATAGGTATAGTATGGAATATATGTTGTTGTTTTTTTCACTAGTACATGACAATTTAAAACGTAGAAAAGCAGAGATATCAAATGCATCTTTTCCAGTGCATAATGCATAAAAATTACATTCAACAAAGTGTGACAGGAAAAAAGCAAAAATTAATTGAATGCTAAATAACCTTATTCTAAAGAATGATGGATCAAAGAATAAAATACAGAAACAAATCAATAATTTTGTTAAAGAGAATAACAATGAGGAAACAACATACTGACATTTATGAGATGCAGTAAAATTAGTATTTATGGGGAAACTAAATTTTTACATGAATAAAATAGAGTATTGATCAATGAATTGGGCACTCAACAAAAGAATAAAAAATTGTAAATTAAACAACAAATTGGGAATCCTGTATAAAAAGGAGAGATTAATAAAACTGAAAGTAAGAAAACCATTCAACTAGTAAAATAAAGAGCTGCTTTCATGGGAAAAAATCCAATAGATAAACCATTTGTTAATTTGATTAAAAAAAGAAAGAAAACCAAATTACCAGTATCAAAAATGAAAAAAAAAAGGAAAGTTTGCAAGCATGGAAGAAGAAAACAAAGCAGTTATTAGAATTTACTTTGCCCAAATATGTGCAAATAAATCTAACAACCTAAGAAAAAAGACAAGTATTTAAATAAATATAAATTAGCTCAGTCAATAGAAGAGGAAATAGTATAAACAACCCCTATTTCAGACAAATAAAGTGATATAAACCATCAGTGAATTCCCTAAAACCTATGCCTAAGGCTAAATGGATTGAGACACAAATTCTACCAAACATTCAAAAAATATTTAACTCTAATTCTGTATAAACTTTTTGGAAAAATAAGTGAAGATAAAATTTTATGATATTCTTTCTAAGACACAAATATGGTGCTAATATCTAAAACAGAAAGAGAAAAAAAAACAGAGAAAGAAAACTATAGACCAAACTTCCCAATGAATATTGATACAAAAATCTTGAATAAAATATTAGCAAAGATATTATGTCAATATATCATGAGGATCATACACTATGACCCGATCAGTTTTATTCCAAGGTTCAACATTGGAAAAGCTAATGGCATCACTGATAATATCAATAGCAAAAATGACAGAAACCATATGACTAGCACCAATAAAGGCAGAAAAAGCCTTTGACAAATTATATAGCATATTCCATATAAAAACATTAGAGAACATTGGTAGGATTGGAACTTTCCTTAAAATCATATAAAAACAGAATCTATTTAAAGTCATCAGCAAAAATTTTCTCTAATACAGCTACACTAGAAGCCTTCCTAATAAAATCAGGACTGAAGCGAGGATGCCCATTATTACTACTTCTATTCAATATTGTACTAGAAAATGACAGGTATATCTATAAGGGAAGAAAAAAATTGAAAGTATTAAAATAGGCAATGAAGAAAGAGAATTATCATTCTTTCCAGATGATATGATGATAAATTTAAGAGAATCTGAAGGAATCAATTAAAAACATTAATCAAAACAATTAACAACTTTAGCATAGTTGAAGGCTATAAAATAAGCACACTTAAATCTTCAATATTTCTAACAATTTCCAATATATTTTAATAGCAAGAGATAGAAAATGAAATTCCATTTAAAATTACTGGATGATATAAATAACTGAGAATCTGCTTACCAAAACAAATTCAGAAATTATATATACAAAATAATAAAACATATTACAGAGGTCAGACTGAAACAAGTGGAAATAAAAACATTAATTGCTTAAGGGAGGCTGAGGCAATACAATAAAAGGGCAATTCTTCCTAAATTAATTTACCTATCCAGTGCTATACCAATCAAACTTCCAAAACCTTATTTCATAGAGCTATAAACAACAATAACAAAATCCATCTGGAAAAACAAAAGATTAAGAATGCCATGAGATTTAATGGAAAAGATTTTGAAGAAAGGAGGCCTAGCTGTATCAGATCTCAAAATGTATTTGTACAAACTGATGCAAAGTGAAGTGAGCAGAAGCAGGAGAACATTATATATAATAACAGAAATATATTATGGTAACAGAAATATACAAATATCAACACAGAAGAACTAAACTATTATCAACAATGAAGGATCCAAGGCAACCCCAAAGAACTCATGATAAAAAGTGGTATCCCACAGCCACAGAGGGAACTGTTAATTATAAGGAATGTAGATCAAATCTCACCCTTTCTTGCCTTGTTTCTCTCCTGAGTTTTTTTCTTTCTTGTGAGATACATAGCTTCTTTTACAACAAAAGGATAATGGACATGTGTATTACATGACAACACTAAAATAATCAAATCAGATTTTTCTCTGTGTGAGGAAGTCAAAAGGGAAGAAAAAGGGAGAGAATTTGGATTGCCAAAGATTAGAAAATAATTGTTAAAATTGTTTTCATGTGCCATTGGGAAAAACACCAACACCAACAACAAGGGAATAGAAAGTTTTAAAAAAAGATCACCCTCATCCCTCACTCTCCTGGGAAAAAATTAAAAAGTCCTAATGGAATGCTTCCTTCATTCTTCCTACTTTTGGACTTAAATGTTAATATCCTAAAAGAGAAAGAAATGGACTTCACAAAGTAGATTAGAAGCCTGTCAAGGAGATTTCTAGACTTACTAGTTTTCTTCTATAGTTGTGCTTCTTTTAAATAATCAGGGGAAGAGAACAGAAGGAAAATTCTGATTAAGAAAGTGACTGGACTTCTGGTTAAGATGGCGGCAGTGTAAGGAGCAGCTGCTCGATCTCTCCTGACCAAAGCATACAGAACTCCTCAAGGGGAAATAAAAACGAGTCCAGAAGAACAAAGGAACCCCACAACAGGGCGCAGCATTGAAGGTACGCAGAATCGGGGCATTTCCACGCTATAAAGGGGTGAAACAGCTCTCACTAAAACGCTAGAGGAAGAAGCCCCTCCCCCACCCCCCACACCACACACCTTGCACAATGCGCCAACTCACAAGTGGGAAAACAGGACTGGGGCAACCAGATAAGCACTGGCAGCCCCGGAGCTTGTACCTGTGTGCAGCAAGACGGAGGAACCCAGGTGGCTGGGGGCTCACACGGACTTTCCCCCAGCATCCACATGGGTGAAGGCACCACCTAGGGCCCGGACAAAGGCCCCTAAAACACAGCCTTTCCCAAGTGCTGAAGGCATCGCCTCAGGTGCGAATAAAGATCTCCAGCCCAGGGACTTTCACTACCTTCTGCAGGGGGTGAAGGCAGTGCCCTAAGAGCATCTGCGTAGGCAAAGACAGTGCCCTAGGCTTGAATAATGATCTCCAGCCCAGGCTTGGACCTCCAGTGAGGACCCTGTGCAGACCAGAGCGCTCAGTGGAAGCAGCCCCAAAGGCTGCTGAAGGATCCTCAGGCAGAGGGGCAGACCGGGAACTACCAGGAGGCCTGACCCCGAAGACAAGGAGACCAGAGCCCAGAGCTTGCAAGGCCCAGGCAGACCCTGAGTGCAAAGACAAAGCTGAAAAGGGGCGGGGCCAACAATGGCCAGCAATTAGGAAGTGCAGAAGAAAAAGACTATCAAGAGAAACTCTGGAACACTGGACAACTTCTACACAGAGAAAATCCAGACACCAGAGGAGGGAAAACAAAAATCCAAACCTCCCCAAAAAAATGAAAGCTGGTCACAAGCTAAGGAAGAGTTTAAAAATGAAATGTTGAGGAAGATGGAAGAAATCTGGCAAGAAAATAACAGTTTAAAAGGCAAAATTTCACAATTGGAAAGTGAGACAAGACAACTGAAGACCAAAAATGACCAGATTGAAAAGGAAAACCAAAAAACTACAGCCGAAATCCAAAACATTAAAGCCGAAAACCAAAACATTAAAGCTGAAAACCAAAACATTAAAGCCGAAAACCAAAACATTAAAGCTGAAAACCAAAACATTAAAGCCGAAAACCAGTCCATAAAGGCTAGAATTGAACATTTAGAAACCAATGATCTCTCAAGACAACAAGAACAAATAAAACAAAGTCAAAAGACTGATAAAATAGAAGGAAACATGAAATATCTCAATGAGAGAGTGACAGACCAAGAAAACCGGTCTAGAAGAGACAACTTGAGAATCATTGGTATTCCAGAAAAGGCAGAAATTAATAGAAACTTGGACTCCATACTTAAAGAAATCATTCAGCAAAATTACCCTGAAGTTATACAACAAGAGGGCAATATAGACATTGAAAGGATCCATAGAACACCCTCTACACTGGACCCAGAAAAGTCAACACCCAGAAATATAATAGCGAAATTGAAGAGCTTTCAAGTTAAAGAAAAAATCTTACAAGAAGCCAGAAAGAGACAATTCAAATATCAAGGAGCACCAATAAGGATCACACAGGATCTGGCAGCCTCCACGCTAAAAGACCGAAAGGCTTGGAATATAATATTCAGAAAGGCAAGAGAGCTGGGCCTTCAGCCACGAATCAACTACCCAGAGAAACTAACCATATACTTTCAGGGAAAAGTATGGGTATTCAACAAAATTGAAGAATTCCAAGTTTTTGCACAAAAGACACCGGGACTAAATGGAAAGTTTGACACTCAACCACAGATATCAAGAGAAAGATGAAAAGGTAAATAAGAAACAGAGGGAAAAGAAAGAAAACTCATAGTCTTTTAAGCTTGACTCTTTAAGGGCATAAATAAGATCTAATTATCTGTATTACTAGGTGGAGAAATGCTATGTATAATTCTCTGTAGTGAACTCTATGCACTATTATAATATTCACTATTATAGCAACCAGAAGAATAATTCATAGGGAGAGGACAGGATACTAAATGGTCTAAGAAGACATGGGGGGTGGGAAAGAGGGGGGAATAGTAGGGGACACCAAGAAAAATCCAAGTAAATAAGAAAAATAAGATATTCTATTACACACAAAGAGGGCATGGGAAGGGGAGGGGATGAATAATATCATAAGAAGGAGAGGAAGAGAGCATAATCAAACCTTACTCTCAGTGTAATCAACCCGGAGAAGGAAGAGTAGCTTTATTATGCATCCGGATAAAAAACTCTATCTAACCCTACTGATAAAGTCAGAAGGGATAAACCAAAGGGAGCAGGGGAGTGGGGAGGCCAAAAAAGGGAGGGGAGAAGAAGGGGGAGGGAATTCATTTGGTCTTTAAAAAAAACAAAAAGAGGGGAACAACAAAGGAGGGGGCAGGAAGGGAAGTCAATCAAGGGAGGGGATAAGGGATACTGGCTCAAAGGAAACCACTGGTGTAAAAGAAAATAGTGTAATAAGAAGGAGTGGATCTAGGGTAGGATACAAAAATGTCAGTGAATACACAACTAACAATTGTAACTCTGAATGTGAACGGGATGAACTCACTCATAAAACAGAAGCAAATAGCAGAGTGGATTAGAAACCAAAATCATACCATAGGTTGTCTACAAGAAACACATATGAGGCGGGTAGACACACACAAGTTCAAGGTTAAGGGTATGAGCAAAATCTTTTGGGCATCAAATGAGAAAAAGAAGGCAGGAGTGGCTATCATGATCTCTGACAAAGCCAAAGTAAAAATAGATATGATTAAAAAAGACAGGGAAGGTCATTACATCCTGATTAAAGGCAGTATAAACAATGAGGAAATAACACTGCTCAATATATATGCACCAAGTTGTATAGCATCCAAATTCATAAAGGAGAAACTGGCAGAGCTCAAGAAGGAAATAGATAGTAAAACCATAATATTGGGAGATCTAAATATTCCTCTTTCAGATCTAGATAAATCAAACCAAAAAATAAATAAGAAAGAGGTAAGAGAGATAAATGAAGTCCTAGAAAATTTAGATTTAATTGATATGTGGAGAAAAATAAATAGGGACAAAAAGGAATACACCTTCTTTTCAGCTGCACATGGTACATTTACGAAGATTGACCATGTAATAGGGCATAGAATCATGGCAAACAAATGAAAAAGAGCAGATATAATAAATGTAACCTTCTCAGATCATAATGTGATAAAAATAATAATCAGTAAGGGCACCTGGACAGGCAAGTCAAAAACCAATTGGAAATTAAACAATAAGATTCTCCAAAACCAAATTGTCAAAGAAGAAATCATAGAAACAATCAACAATTTCATTGAAGAGAATGACAATGATGAGACATCCTACCAAACTCTGTGGGATACAGCCAAGGCAGTACTCAGGGGGAAATGTATATCCTTGAGTGCATATATTAACAAATTAAGGAGGGCAGAGATTAATGAATTGGGCATGCAACTCAAAAAATTAGAAAGCGAACAAATAAAAAACCCCCAGATGAAAACTAAATTAGAAATACTAAAAATTAAGGGAGAAATTAATAAAATCGAAAGTAAAAGAACTATTGAATTAATAAATAAGACTAGAAGCTGGTATTTTGAAAAAAACAGATAAAATAGACAAAGTACTAGTCAATCTAATAAGAAAAAGGAAAGAAGAAAACCAAATTGACAGTATTAGAGATGAAAAGGGAGACTTCACCTATAATGAAGGGGAAATTAAGGTAATCATTAAGAACTATTTCACCCAATTATATGGCAACAAATATAACAATTTAGGAGATATGGATGAATATTTACAAAAATATAAATTGCCTAGTGCAAGGTTACGGCCCTAGATTAACCCTTAACCTAGATTAACAGCAGAAGAAATAGAATACCTAAATAATCCCATATCAGAAATAGAAATTGAACAAGCCATTAAAGAACTCCCTAAGAAAAAATCACCAGGACCTGATGGATTCACAAGTGAATTCTATCAGACATTCAAAGAGCAACTAATCCCAATACTATATAAATTATTTGATATGATAAGCAAAGAAGGAGTCCTACCAAATTCATTTTATGACACAAATATGGTACTGATTCCAAAGCCAGGTAGACCAAAAAAAGAGAAAGAAAACTATAGACCAATCTCCCTAATGAACATAGATGCAAAAATCTTAAATAGAATATTAGCAAAGAGACTCCAGCAAGTAATTAAGAAGGTCATCCACCATGATCAGGTGGGATTTATAGCAGGAATGCAAGGATGGTTCAACATTAGGAAAACCATCCACATAATTGACTATATCAACAGTCTAACAAACAAAAATCACATGATTATCTCAATAGATGCTGAAAAAGCCTTTGACAAAATACAGCATTCATTCCTATTGGAAACATTGAAAAGTATAGGAATAGAAGGACCCTTCCTAAAAATAATAAAAAATATATACCTAAAACCATCAACAAGCATTATATGCAATGGGATAAATTAGAAGCCTTCCCAATAAGAACAGGAGTAAAACAAGGATGCCCATTATCACCTCTATTATTTAACATTGTACTAGAAACACTTAGCAGTTGCAATTAGAGAAGAAAAAGAAATTGAAGGTATCAAAATAGGCAATGAGGAGACTAAGCTATCACTCTTTGCAGACAATATGATGGTCTACTTAAAAAATCCTAGAGAATCAACTAAGAGGCTGGTAGAAATAATCAACAACTTTAGCAAAGTGGCAGGATAAAAAATAAATGCACATAAATCATCAGCATTTCTATACATTTCCAACACATTAGAACAGCAAGAGGTAGAAAGAGAAACACCATTTAAAATCACCGTAGACAATATAAAATACTTGGGAATCAATCTAACAAAACAAACACAGCTATTATACGAAAACAACTACAAAACACTTTCCAAACAAATAAAACTGGACCTCAACAATTGGAAAGCCATTAACTGTTCATGGGTAGGACGAGCTAACATAATAAAAATGAACATCCTACCCAAATTAATTTACCTATTTAGTGCCATACCTATCAAATTACCAAAAAACTTCTTTACTGAATTAGGAAAAACTATAACAAACTTCATTTGGAATAACAAAAGATCAAGAATATCAAAGGGAATAATGGAAAAAAATGTGAAGGAAGGGGGCCTAGCAGGACCAGATATCAAACTATACTATAAAGCAGCAGTCATTAAATCAATATGGTACTGGCTAAGAGATAGAAGGGAGGATCAGTGGAATAGACTCAGGTTTAATGATGTCAGCAAGACAATGTATGGTAAACCCAAAGAGCCCAACTTTTGGGACATGAACCCACTATTTGACAAAAACTGCTGGGAAATTTGGAAAATAATATGGGAGAGATTAGGTTTAGATCAACAACTCACACCCTACACCAAGATAAATTCAGAATGGGTGAATGACTTGAATATAAAGAGGGAAACTATAAATAAGTTAAGTGAACACAGAATAGTATACTTGTCAGATCTCTGGGAAAGGAAAGATTTTAAAACCAAGCAAGAGTTAGAGAAAATTACAAAATGTAAATTTAATGGTTTTGATTATATTAAGCTAAAAAGCTTTTGTACAAACAAAAACAATGTAGTCAAAATCAGAAGGGAAACAACAAATTGGGAAAAAATCTTTATAACGAAAAACTCTGACAGGGGTCTAATTACTCAAATATACAAGGAGTTAAAGCAATTGTATAAAAAATCAAGCCATTCCCCAATTGATAAATGGGCAAGAGACATGAATAGGCAATTTTCAGGTAAAGAAATCAAAAGTATCAATAAGCACATGAGAAAGTGTTCTAAATCTCTAATAATTAGAGAAATGCAAATCAAAACAACTCTGAGGTATCACCTCACACCTAGCAGATTGGCTAAAATGAAAGAAGGGGAGAGTAATGAATGTTGGAGGGGATGTGGCAAAATCGGGACATTGATGCATTGCTGGTGGAGTTGTGAAATGATCCAGCCATTCTGGCTGGCAATTTGGAACTATGCCCAAAGGGCTATAAAAGACTGCCTGCCCTTTGATCCAGCCATACCATTGCTGGGTTTGTACCCCAAAGAGATCATAGATAAACAGACTTGTACGAAAATATTTATAGCTGCGCTTTTTGTAGTGGCAAAAAACTGGAAAATGAGGGGATGTCCTTCAATTGGGGAATGGCTGAACAAATTGTGGTATATGCGGGTGATGGAATACTATTGTGCTAAAAGGAATAATAAACTGGAGGAATTCCATGCAAATTGGAGAGACCTCCAGGAAGTGATGCAGAGCGAAAGGAGCAGAGCCAGAAGAACATTGTACACAGAGACTGATATACTATGGTAAAATCAAATGTAATGGGCTCCTGTACCAGCAGCACTGCAATGACACAAGACAGCTCTGAGGGATTTATGGTAAAGATGCTACCCACATTCAGAGGAAGGACTGCAGGAGAGGAAACATATAAGATAAACAATTGCTTGAATGCATGGGCTGAGGCGGACATGAATGGGAAATAGACCCTGAACAAGGACACATGTTACAACCAGTGGAAATGTGTGTTGGCCATGGGTGGGGGGAGAGCGGGGGGGTGAAGGGGAAAGTAGGGGCATAAAGTATGTAAACAGATTAAAAACGAATATTAATAAATGTCTAATAAAAAAAAAAGAAAGTGACTGCTAGGTGACAGATCTTTCATTAGTTGTGTATGGTCCATGATTTGAACTACCCAAATACATTCTGCTCCTTTTTCAAGCCTTGCCAGAGAGTCCTTCATGATAGTAATTTGATTTGGAAACTAAAGCTAAGGATGATATGAGGCATCATCACCTCCTTGTCCTCTGCTATTCTTATTTTTTATTCCTTAAGCAAGTTAAAGAATTCATTTGACTGTTGAATTCAAGGGCTGGATTATTATATATTCAAAAATATTTGGTGGAGCCTTTGTTATACACTGCCTTTCACCTCCCATTAGACACAGCAGGCTGTTGGTTCTGCCAAATCTTTTTAAGAATGTGTCTGATTAGACAAAATGCTCATTTCCCCATATGAGATATTTACTTCCTTACTGTCACATTCTCATTCTTAGAGCATGTTTGAGTTTGTCATTTACTTGAAACCACTGTTTTTCCTTTGAATCTGACATCAGCTTTCCCTAACAAAGATTAACACACAATCACCGCTATCACCATTATCAAATTTTATATTTAATTAACTCTTTAAGGTTTTCAAAGTACTCTACACATATTATCTCATGAATCCTTATAGTAATCCCAAAGGTTATAAAATATATAGTCTATATAAAACCAATCAATAGCATTTATTAAGCATGCACTCTGTTATAGGTATTGTGCAAAACACTGGGGCTAAAAAAGCAGTCAAAAAGTCTCATCCTCAAGGAGATTAAAATTTAAGTGAAAATAAATTATCATTGATTAAAATTAGCAGCAGGCATTATTTAATCCTTTTTTTCAAAACTAACTCCTTCTCCCACATCTCTCTTCATAGGAAGGTATGAAAGGCAATTCTTTATTCTCTTTGTTTATGTTGAGTTAATCAACCAAAAAATTAAAAATATCTACACTTAACACTAAGTAAGGGAGTTCACAGTCACTTACTTGGAGAGCTCCGCCCTTTTAACTCAGTCAGAAACTTGTGAATCCTTCAATAAGAGTTTACATCTTTAGAGGTGTGGAAAGGAAAACTGTATCAAGCTTTTGGCTTTTTGGCCCACTAAGATTGAGCAGACAGTGATTGGAATGTGAAGGGAGGGGGAGTGACAATTGGAATGAGAGAAGAAGATTGTGGGAGAAACTAATTGAAGGGTTTTTGCCCTTTGAACTCTGTCCAGTGTTGAGCATACACCTGGAGCTTTAGATCCCAACTGTGGAAAAGCTTTCCCTCCATTTCTCTTACGCAGAAGAGAAGGAAGTTTCCTGTTGTTGGAGAGCCTCCATTAAAGGAAGAACAAACAACTATAGCTGCTGAGAAGGGGCTGATCCCTTAACTTCAGGGGGTCATCCTGAAGATCCTTTCCATCCCTTGACCTTACCAAGAAGGTCACTTGTCACTTGTTAAGGTAGAGACTTTGATTACATTAGAAGAGAAAAGATAAGTTGAAGCTGAGTCATCTTGGCTCAGCTGAAGAAAAACAAGAAAACCCAGGAAGGTCTCCTCTCCCCTCGAACCTATCCCTTCTTGATTTCTATAATTATTAAACTACTTGATGAATAGAAAATAACAGTCAGATACCTAAAGAAGAGAAAAAAGTTCACTCAAAGATATTGGTCCTGTAATTCTTAACCTACTTCACCCAGGGGTACCTCTCTTGGTTGGATATAAAGGAATTTCAAAAACAACCTCTCAGCCACAGAGGGTATTCCTCCCTGTTTCCATAACTATACTGCTGACAGCCAGACTCCCTGCTGCGCGAATGAGCTGGTAGGGGGAATTTTGTGAATATTGGGACCCCGTGCCATGCAGACTGGGGTCCAAATTTGCCTAACCCCTTAGGAAATGGTTCCCCCTCTGTCCCTGGAAGCTGCCTCTAGCCTCTGAATTACCACCATTTCAGAGAATCTCTTTTGGTTGGTTACCACAGCAGTAGAGGACATTGAGAAGGGAAACTGAGAGTCATTTAGTCACTGGCCCATCTCTCTGTTTTGTCTTTCCCCTCTCCAAAATACACTTCCTCATCTCAAAAATACTCCTTAACTTTACAGAGGATAAGAGGTATGGATCCCAAATTTGTGAATCCTATGATCAGAGTTGACATCTTCAGAGGTCTTTTTTTTTAAACCCTTGTACTTTGGTGTATTGTCTCATAGGTGGAAAATTGGTAAGGGTGGGCAATGGGGATCAAGTGACTTGCCCAGGGTCACACAGCTGGGAAATGGCTGAGGCCGGGTTTGAACCTAGGACCTCCTGTCTCTAGGCCTGACTCTCACTCCACTGAGCTACCCAGCTGCCCCCCCAAAGGTCTTTGATAAGAGTTGACACCTTCAGAGGATAAGAGGTGTGAATCTCACAGACACTGCCCCCTGGGCAGTGCTAGACAATTTGAAAACTGTGATTGGCACTTGTGAAAAGGGGAAGAGACAAAAATCCACCACAAAAGCAAGCCCCAAACTCCCTCAGAGCAGATTATCTTTGAGAAGATAGTCTGAAGAGATTGTTTTCTGGAGATAGTCTTCTAACTAGGGAGAGTCTTTAAGGGAGCTTCTCTGGAGATTGTGGGCTTGGAGCTTGGCATCAACATAGACCCTGACTCCTGGACTACTTTGTTGGGTGAGTGAAAGGCTGACTCCTTTCCTAGTTTCCTAAGAGACCAGCTTCCATCTTAGAGGAGGCCACATGGTAACTCACTTCCAGCCTTTCTGGTTGAGAGCTAATTAATCTCCTCTGCCTGGATTAAGCAGACCCAGAGTAAACATTTAGGTTGATAGGATAGATAACCTTTCTAACCTCTTCCTATTTCTCTATTGTTTCCTCTCCATTTTTGTAAATATTTGTAAATACATTTCTGACTTGAGATATAATAAATATTGGTAACCACATAATTTCATAAAATTATTGTCTAACCATTGATTTTCACCTTTACAAAGATAAAGGACCTTTCATTTTGACTTCCTATAGTGTCTACTCAACATGATAGAAAATACATTAGAAGAATTGCTGCTACAGCTGTGTAGGGTAGCACTATTGTGTTTTATGTTTCCATCATAAAGGCAAAAATAAGCACTCCCCACCCAGTTTCTAAGAAATCTTTTTCCTTCCCTGACATAGCCCTATTTCATTTCTGCTTTTTGTCTATTTATGTCTAGAGATAGATTAGAAAGGAACTTCTATATGGAAGTCACTATTTTTTTTCTTTTTTTATCCCCAGCACTTATCCTGGTAGTAGATACAGGCTTATTTATTTGATTTGACTTTTCCTCTTAATCTTAATCTTACTGTTTTTCTTTCTCCTACTCCAGGTCTAGCTCTGGTATACCTCATCAGCTTCTTTCTGAGAATTCCTGGCCCCTTTTTTCATAACTTTCACACACCTGGGCACATCCCAACACAATTTCAATATAGAATTGTTGCAACCAAATTCATGTGAAAATATGCCAATGCTTCTGGATGAGTTATTGTCTCAGCCAGAGCTGAGTTGGTTTCCAAAGGTGAATCTTTGCCCCTTTGTTCCTCTAAACTGGAACAGTCAGCTGCAAACCCCGTTATGATCTCCATTCCTAGACTTCCTAATAGTTTTCTCTACTAACTTTTTGAAACTCATAATACAGTAGGATTCAATCTCCTCCACAGGAAAAAAAAACACTGAAGGGGGCAGCTAGGTGGCTCAGTGGATTGAGGGCCATGTCTAGATATGGGAGTCCTAGGTTTGAATCTGGCCTCAAAAACTTCCTAGCTGTGTGACCCTGGGCAAGTCAGTTGACCCCCATTGCCTAATTCTTACCATTCTTCTGCCTTAGAATCAACAACCATATTGATTTTAAGACAGAAGGCAAAGGTTTAAAAAATAAAAGAATAAACACTGAGGAAAATTTTAAAAAATCTCATTGTAATGGTATGTCAATGATCCAAGGCCTCTCCTCTAACTTTATTGCATCTCACTTGACATGTCCTTAGGCTGGAAGGAGTCAAACAAGGAAAAGGTTTTAGAAAATTCGTGATTTTTAAATACCACCCCACTACAGGTTTTCTTCTACATACAATATAGATGACTCCCTTAAAATATGACTAGCAAATTGAGTCCATGTTGATACTATATGTAAGACAAAAATGAATTTGGATGGACAACATAAGATTTTTTAACTGAAAATGCTGCTCTTAGAATATTGAATCAGTATGTGATGGGGAATTAAGCTAGTATCAAAAAGCTTGTCTAATGAGATCTCCCATATAGAAGAGGATCCAAGTCATTTTTGCTTTATAGATATCAGTGGTTAGCAGTACTTCCTCGATTCAAAAGAACCTTGGACAACTCTAATTTTTAGCATAGTCATATAAAAAGTAACTTAAATAACTTATTACAACAAACAATTTTGTCCATGTGAATAAATCTCCCCTTCATCTTAAATCTCCATCCCTTTACTTTACTGACAGGTTCATTCCTAAGAGTACCCTCATGGATGAACATTCCATGCACCTTCCTTCCCTTACACAATAATTGCCATCCTTGAAGATTCCCATGTTAGTGGAAAGAGAAGATTGATCTTCAAGTAGAAAGTAGCTGGGTTGTTACTGAAGTGAATTAAGCATGAATGCTTAATTGCTGGGAATATCCTAGGTCAGAATTCAGGAGGACTGAAGGCTGCAATGAATATTATGATTATTATACAGTGAGATTTCAGTGATTAGTTTTAGATCCTGGTATAGAAAGTATTGCAATATATCATTTGTGATAGTTGATTTGTATTTGTAGGCTATTTTATTATCTTTTGTATAATGTTTTTTACCTGATTTCCTCAAAGGGGCATATCAACAGCAGCAGTAAAAACAATAGTTATTAACAATTGCATAGAATTTTAATGTTTTGTAAAGCTCTTTACCTGGGTTATCTCATTAGATTCTCACAACAACCCTCCCAAGTAAAAACTATTATTATCATCCCAATTTTACAAATGAGGAAACTGAGAAGAGAGGAGACTAAATAATATGTGAAGGTTCTTAGAACTATTGAGTGACTCATGAAGGATTCAAACTCAGTTTTTCTTTATTCTAAGCTTAGTATGTTATATGTATTTGAGCTTTGTACAAAACTAGGGACTCTACGAGGTAGAGATGAGGAGGGAGTGCATTCTAGGCATGAAGAAGAGTCTATGTAAAGACCCATAAGTGGGAAATGAAATGTGAGGAGTAATAATGAAGAAGTCCATTTGAGGCCAACTGTAGAGTGTGTTGAAATAATGTAAAACAAGTCTAGCAAAATAGGTGGATGGCAGGTTGTAAAGGAATTGAAATTCCATATAACACAGGCATAAGAAAATCTGTTGTAGAGGTTGGACTGGCTCTTTTTTTAAATGGAGTATTTGGAATATTTAGGTTCCTCTTGTTTCTGAGAAGGCTTTCACCACATATCACTCTCTATTAGCTACAATTTTGGGGACTTGAATTGGGAAGATCTCAGATGGCAATATAAATAGCCTATTAATTGAACACGATTTTTAAAGTTTAAAAGAGAAGAAAAACATCAATTTCTATACCATGACATATGGTAACTCTTTTCCTAGCACTGTAGGTAGTGATAGAAGTGTTTCTTTGAGATCTCCCAAAAGGTGTGATATGACAAATATGCTTGTCAGTTTAAAAGATGCATGAGTTTTTGCCCTTTCTCAGAGATATTAATCTAGATGGCATAGGCTGATTATTTAGCAACTGGACCTTCTCCAAACACCAAAAGTTTGCTTTGACAGAACTGTTTGTAGTGTATTCTGGTTCAGTGAATACAGAAAACAAGTTTTCTAGCTCTTCTACCTCTCCTCCCCAGTATATTAACCACTGTTAGAAAAATATGTTTGTGGAAATTAGGGTAGCTTTAAAAAAACCCAGAAAGCAGTATTCAATGTGTTGGATGTCTAAGCCTGTTTTTAATGAATATAAATAGAAAGCATGTCAGAGCAAGGACCATTAGATAGTTTGCAAATATCTTGGGTGTTTTAAATGGTAAATCTTAGGAGCTTTCTTCTGTCAATCAGAAGCAGTTACATAAAGCTTCCCCCCCCCTTATTAGCAAAAATGCAGGGGAAACTATGCTGAATTGCCTGGTTCCTTTCAAATTGGTCCAGAGAACCCAGGCTTCTATTTTATGCTAACATACAGGGTTATCAATTTGGTATATATATCACCTCTCCTTTTATTAATATCTGCATGATTAATGCGAGAATAGTTTGTTATTTTTACCAATCTGCATTTTCCACTGTGACTCTAACATGGAAAAAAATGAGCTGAAGGAGTTTCAATTATAACCATGTGAATAAAGTAATTAGTACAGTAACACATTTGATGATAGGAAAGGAAAAAGGAAGGCATTCCTTAGAGAGAGAATGTGCATATTATGTATAGAAGATAATCCTGCTAATAACCCTAGGAAAACAGGAGAAAAAACACTGGCAATAAAAGAGACAGTAATTACCAGTTTTATGATTCTAGCAGTTCCTGCCTTTGATCACAGGAGAGCACTGTTCATCTATGAAATGTTTTGTTTAAAGGGAATTACTGGATCCTTTATGAAGCAGGCAAGACTTGATATGGCAAATTATATGGCCCTTATTACTGAATCATAGCTATAAAAGAGAAACACATTATCCTCATAGAAAAGTGGCTATATGGACAAAATTTTTTAAAGTTGCTTGCATATTGCTACTGCTATCAGTTGGTGTGTTCAAATATATATGTGTCTTCCTGAAATAAAACTAAGATTTTGACAAATGTAAGTGATATGCCTGTTTATATTCTCTATTGGAAAGGAAAAGAAATCAACCAGATTTATTTTTTAAGGAAGTGAGGAGAATGAAAATGTTTCTAGTGAAAAGTGAATAGAATAAATATCAACTTGGTTTACATATACATACAGACACACACACACACACACACACACACACACACACACACATATATATATATATAGTCCAATGAATCACATAAGAGTAATGGATATGGAGTAATGGATAGAGAATCAGCATCAAAGGAAGAAGACCTGGCCTTACATCCTCTTAAATACCTAAATACCTAAATACCTCCAGGGCTTTTGATCCTCCACAAGCCACTTAGCCTTTCAATGCCTCAGGTTTTTCACTTAAGTTGATTTAAGGAGTTTCTCTATCAAGTACTCCCTAGACTAGTAATTTCACAAAAATGAATTAGAAAAAAAAATCACCAACATGTCCCAAATTGAATTGAATCATATAGAAAATATCAATTCCTGCCTCCTCTTCTGTATTAACACATGTATATCTATTTGTAGAACATTCATGATTAGAATCCAATGGCAAACTTCAATATGAGAAATATTTATAAAGCAGTGTGAAAATATTCTGATAAAGTTCAAAGATTGCTCCTACCTAGGTCTACCACCTACTACTTGGCTGCTTTCTAGCAAATTAACTAACCTTTTTCTGGCTCAGTTTTCTTTTCTTCATATTAGGAGAATGTGAGGGCCACACTAGATGACTTTATCTAATTAGATATTTATTATTATTTCCTGAACTTCTTCAAGTAACTAGGATTTTGGAATAAGAACAGAGTATAAAAAATGTGATGAGACTCAATCATCATTCACTAAGATATACAATAGGATCAACATTCTTAGACCCTATAAATACAGAAAAAAATGTTTAAAGTGTCATAATTTTAAAAAAGATTGTTGTTTAAAGAGGTTATGTTCTTTGAGCACCATAGTTTCCAGTCATTATATTCTCTATTTTTAATTTCTACACTCCTAGAATCATTCTAGCACAAGGTAGCTGATCAAAGAGCTTGAGGCAAGGTGACTACTATTTCTGATTTGTATCCAGTAACATTCACAAAGAAAAATATCTACCTATTTGGAAAAGTTCAGCTTTATTTATTTGTTTGTCTAACTTTCAATCTAGATAATTTGTCTGAAAGAACTGATAGAGTCTGATGGAGAGTTGAATAAGTGACTGGAAGAGAGCAATAAAGTGAATTAGTTCATTTTTAGGAGCTATTAATCATAATTATAGAATTTCCATATAGCGACTATTCTTAGAGATATATAAATTAATGGGGGGGGAAAGACCATCTAAAATGTCTGATGTTTAATTAAAGTAAATGGTTGATTAACTCGTTCCTTTATTCATTTTAAAATTTATTAGCTTAGTATTGCGGAAATAGTAGGACCTAATTATTTGGAGGAACTCAGGTTTGTTCTAGGTACATATTCAGTTAAAAAATATTTTTAATGGCATTTCAGAGACTTAAGTTCCCCTGGATATTTTTAAAAGTATTTTGCACAACACAACTGCTCTAAGTAATAGACTAGAAAGGAGTAATAAAGTGAATAGGTTTATTTTTAAAAGGGTTTAATAATTATATAATTTACATACAGTAAATACAAAAAGTTATATAGAAGTTATATTATATTCCATCAGCTTTGACATTAATTCTCTGAAGTCCCTCTCTTGGTTACCAATGCTGGCTGCAATAGCAGGAAGATCCCTATAGTGATTTCCATAGGGTTATGGTTACTGTATGTTTAATTTAAAGCCTGACAGAAAAGCCAATCCTGAGCTAACCAGATCAGGAAGTAAAGATTCCATAAAAAATATTCATTTTCCCCTGTTGAGTGCTTTACAATTTAAAACACTTTCTTCATAAAAACCTTTTGAATTTGGCAGTACAGGTTCTATCATTCCTCTTCTACAGATGAGGACACTGAGGTTTAATTACCTCTTCAAAGCATCATGTTCAGTAAGTAGTAGAGATAGTATTTAACCCAGTTTTTTAGTCTGGTCCTCTTTCATCGAGCCATATTGTTTCCCCATCATTACCCAATGTAGATTTGATTTGGTTCAAGTTAGAATATGAGGCATGAATCAGAAATTTCTGGGAATTGGTCTGTCAGAATTATGGGAAAGGATCATCTTCCTTTTGCTTTTCATCTCCAGTGATTAAAATAATAGTTGGGATATATTAAGAGTTTATTTCATTCTTTTTGTAAAAATTCACTCCTCAAATAGCAAGAAATGTATGTTATACAATAATCAAAATGAGGTAGGAAAAATATTGGATTAGAGATCCATTGAAGAGGGGGGGAAATGTTGCCTCCCAAGATTTGATGAGAAAATAGATATGTAACTTTGTCATACAAGGCATGTAAGATATAGCTGGAATGTAATATCAGAGCAAAGGGGAGGTAGGTGGTGGGAAGAAGGATCAGGAGGAGCCTGCTAATGAAAGTATTGTTGAATCTCAAAAACAAAGACTAAAATCTATAGGAGTTAGTAAAAGCAGACCCCTTTTCCCTTGGAATTTGAGCTTCTGGAAGGCAGAGACAATTTTTTCGCTAACTTTTTCATGTTTCCAATATCTGGCACTTAGTCAGTGCTTGATATATGCTTATTGATTTCATGACTTGATTTTACAGTCAGCTATCATCTTGGGAAGCAACATTTGTCCTCCACTTCAATGGATCTTGGATATATTTCTTAAGTTCATTTTTATCACTGTGTAGCATGTGTGTACTTCTTGTTATTTGGGGAATGAATAAATGAATAGAAAATAAATGAAACCTGCACTTTATATATTCAGGCATTATTTTAACCATTGGAGATACAAAGCAAAAAGAAGATGATCCTTTCCCTCTAATAGGAGAAAACAAATAAAGGAGAAGGGTGGCTAGGGAGGGGACCCAGTCAGAGAAGGCAAATACTATTACAGAGAGTTATATTGAAATATAGCAATACCATTATTGATCTTATTATAGTTCTGTAACTGTGCAATGAAAGTAAAGGGTTCTCCAGAAGGAGAAGAATGAATAGCAAGGGGATGACCTGGATAGAATCTAAAAAGTTGATTGCATTGGCTAGATATAGTGGGATATATGATATGTTCATCAATCAGGAAACCTCAGACCTCATGATGTGAGTCCCAGAGTTGAGCATGAAGTTCCCCAGGGCATAGTGTCCAGTCTAGAGGTATGATCAGTCTGCAAAAATATTGTATTAACCACCTCCTATATCTGGCACCATGTTAAGTTCTGAGGATATAAATATGAATAAAAGAGTGCTCTCAAGGGATGTACACTCTAATGGGGGTGGGAGATAACACACTAAAAGAAGCTAAAAGTTGGGGAGGGAAAATACTAGGAGTTGAGGCATGTCAGAGAAGTCCCAAGGATGATAGACAGATAGGAAATGAAGAGATGGCTAGCCTTAATGCTCTCCTAATATGGAGGTTCTGGGAGAAACTGTCACATTCCAGGCAGAGTAAGAGACCCTAAGGACTAAGGGTATTAAAACAATATGAGAACCCAGGTACAGTGATATGTGTGGTGAATGTCAAGAAAATCTGGGATTGTTTTTTTAAATCATGTTTCCATATTAAGATCTTGATATTTTACTATTTTTCCATAGTTTATAATTATTCTCTTAAGAAACCCAGCATCTCTTCTCATTTCTCCAGAAGGCTATGACTAAAGTACTATTGTATTCAACCTCTTTTTGCTGCTACTAAGACTCTGGTTAGGTCTTCTTCTAGACCCATGTGGTTTCCTCTCTCCTTTTCTAAGAATTGCTGAAAAATTCAGACATCGCCTATGCATGGCTGTCATCTTGGGACCTGTATTAAAAGGATTGCATATTGACAGGGATAAGTAGAGGTTTTATATCTATGGATTCAATTGTCTCTGATCTTAGTTTTTTAGATATTCATACTTCTTAGAAAGGTGCTAATCACACCCACAAAGAATGCTATAGTAAGGATTTCAAGTACATAACTCAGAGGATCAGAGGGTCATAGAGCTTGAGCTGTTAGGGACCATAGAAACCATCTAAGGTCAGTAGAATATTGCTAAAATAGAGATCTTCAAACAAATAAACACAAGAAGTATATAGTGCATTAAATAATTATATGCTATAAAATAGGACTTTGGAAGAATCAAACTTCACTTAGGAAAAGAAAGATGACTGTCAATATTATATTTCTTCATTATAAAATCTCTCTCTATATAAGTCAAACAAGTCAAAAAGCATGATGCAGTACTTAACTGATTTCTAGGCACTGTGTTAAATACTGGGGATACAAACATAAGGAAAAAGAAAAATAATCCCTACCTATAAGAAAACTCCATTCTAATTTGGGCAGACAACACATTAAAGGGAGCTGAAAAATTATTTTGGTGGTGATCAGGTCATTACCACTGGGGTTAGGTATTTCTTTAAAAATAGATATTCTGATTCTGGTAAGAGTTCCTTAATAGGAATTCACTGCAGGGGCAGAAGAGGAAAGTAATGGAAGCATGTTGGGAATTATTAGACAGTTAAAACATTTCTATTTTACATTGGTGATGTATCAAGTGAATGGAATGGAGACTTCTAGTTATATCCATATCTATCTATCTAAATATAGATAAAAGTCATGTCTGAATTTGTAAAAATAGATTATTTTTTCCCATTTCCAGTTAGCAACTGGACATGCTATTTCCTATTTTCACTAAAACTGATCTTCCTGTATATATTTAATCTGATTTTGATGTTAGGAGTGATTACTGAAAAAGAGGTCACACTTTAGAAAATTTAAATTTTTACAAAGATATCTATTTTCTTCCACCCCAAAAAAACTTTCTTTTCCTCTTTTGCTTTATTTTCAAAAGGTAAGGGAGATGGATATTTTCCTTCAAAAAAATGTTCCCTTTAAATTGAATTCTATGCTCATCAAAGGGTTCCTGATTTCTGTCACTGTCACTGATTTCCTTTCCTTCTCTATAATAAGCCCAAAACTATTTTACCTTTTGTTTGCCAAGTGGCTCTCCTTTCCTGATTTGGATGAAGGGTGAACTATCATTCTCATGCTTTGCTCTTTTCTGAGAAAGTGTATTTCTGAGAAAGTGTATTCTATAACAAGGACCTAACTAGAAATTTAGTACATCTTTCCTTTAGGAAATAGATATGAAATTTTGATCATTATCCTATTAGGATGAATAGGAAAAAATAAGAATTAGTCAAAAGATAATTTCCAAGATTCCCAATTATTTTATGTTACAGGAAGACATGTATATTCTTTCAAAGAATAATATAGGAAAATGAGTAAGCAAAGGAACTACAGAGTCTGTGGAATTTATAGGTCATGGAAGAGGTTCAAGTTTTGTGCATGAAAGCATTTTAAGTAATTGTAAATAAACATAATTAGCTCTATTTCAATTTAAAGAAAAAATCTGACAGCTTTTTTGTTGGTTGCACTGAGTAATCTCTGAGAATAAGATATTTCTTTGAAAAGTAGTCACTTTCTCTTTGACATTATGTTATACTTAAACAGAAGTTATACATGTTTTCAAAGGGTTACTATACTGTTAAGCCACATTTTCTTTTCCTGGAGGATGGGTTTGTGTGGGCAGAAATGGAATTGAGAGAAGGGATAAGAGGAGATAAATTTTGCATTATATTGTAATAATGAGATTAAATCTACCTGTCCCATCCTCAAATCTAATTACCAAAAGTGTAAACAACTCCACTTAACTCACAAGTTGGGAGGTCTGTGACCAATGTGTGATGCAGTGAGTGACAGAAAAGTACTAAGAAAAGCATCTGTTGTGATTGGACAAGTAAACTTAAGAGGAAGGCAGAGGAAGTGATGCAAAAGAAGCTCCTTTAAAAGAGAGTTACAACTTCCTGTATCTCTCTTGTGGTTCATGTCTTGGACCTTGAAAGAGCTCTTTTTGTTCATGACTTGGACGTTGAGGAGCACTGGACTTGGGACCCTGAGACCTTAGTGAGACTGTTCTTAAATCTTTCCCTTAGAATTACACTTGATGAGTGTAAAGACTAAATTTTCCTGGACTTCTCTAAAGGAACTGCTTTTTAAAAAGAGATTCTGTGACTGAAGCTCCTGCTTCATTCATCTCTGGTCCTATGGAGCCCTCTGGCCTTGGGCTCAAGCCTGAGCCCCATTCAACTGAGGACTAATTAGATTTGCCTAAACTGAACAAGGGGACCAGAGCAAATTACTTAATGTGTTAGATCACTTATCCTATACTCTCTCTCATTTTCTTTATTTTATCTTCCTCTTCTCATTTGTAAATAAACTTCCATAAAAGTCATTTTGACTTGAAGTTATTCTTTAATTGGGGAGTCATAATTCAATTCCCTGGTGACCAAACCTTTTAATATCCACCTAACCAAAACCCTCTTTCCCCCTTACAATATAAAATTATCTGTGACCTTGAAAATTCTGTCACTCCAACATATATGCTATGTTTGTAACAGGATTTTAAGTAAATTGTCACATAATCTCTTCTATTAAATGATATTATATTTCCTTTTAGGAGAAGTTTATGGGTGAATTGCAGATGGGAGCCAGAATTCTTGCCTTTGAGTAACATCTGCACTGAAAATTTTGGATAGCCCACAAGGTAAATCAGAAGGGGCTTATGAGAGCTAACATTTGGTAAAAACCACATGGAGTATCTTTTGATGTTCATGCTCTAGAGGTGGCCATGATTCTGCTTCCTGAGGGAGTGCTGAACCATGCCCCGAATAACTTAAGCACTGACTTCTGGTAACAGAGCAGTTGTTTTGAGATCTCATTTTACAATAATGAATTTGACCTCTGAATTCTCTCAGGAAATAAGTGCAGTTCAGCTGCATCAGGCAAAATGTATTTTATATGCTGTGCTGAGTAGTCATATGTAGTCCAACTGCCCACTAACAACAATATTTTTAAAGTATTTCTTTTGATTTTTCCTTTTTGAATCAAACATTTCAGAACTATAGTTTAAACATAACTGCCTTGGTTTCCCTGAAAGCCTATGCTATCCCCCAAGTCTCTGCTGTTTAGTAGAAGAATCTAGTCTTTTCTTCTTTGGCTATTTTCAGTGTGGCTCTTTGAAACAGAATTTCAAACAAATCATTTTGAATGGCTAGAAACATGGCATTGGAAAATATGAAAAATAAGGTATGCTAATAATGTTTATAGTATGGTAACACATGTTTGCATATATATGCATATACATAAATAATGTATAATATATACCTGTAAATGCATAGATAGCTGGCCTTGGAGTCAAGGAGATTTGCATTCAAGTCCTCCCTTCTATACTCTAAACCTTTATTACACTGGGTAAGTCTTTTAAAGTTTTAGCTCTCAAAGGAACTGTTAAAGACTTTAAGGTGCAGGAAAAAATCACTGTCTTCACTAGTAATTGTAATGACTAATATTTTCTTATTGCTTTAAATTTATAAATCAATTTGCATTCATTATCTCATTTCATGGGATGAGTGAAATGATCTGTCCAGGGTCACAAAGCTGAAGAGTGATTAAGGTAGAATTTGAACTCAGGTCTTCTTAACTCCAGTGCTTTATCTGCTCTATCTTTGCTCATAATTAGTTTCTCATTAGTATCTCTGTACAATAATGAAAACAAGTTTCTCCTACTCCTTCTCCTTTTTCTCCCTCCACCTCCATCTTTTCCCCTACCCTTCCTCTCTATTTCTCTTTTCTTTCTTTACCTACATATACATATATACATTTGATATTTAGTTTTGTTGTTCATTGATTTTTCAGTTGTGCCTGACTATTATTGACCCTGTTTGGGGTTTTATTGTTAAAGATACTGGAGAATGTTGGTATTTTTTATGAGCTCATTTTACAGTTGAGGAAACTGAAAAACAAACAGATAAGTGATTTGGCCAGGGTCATGCGGTTAGTGTCTAGGGCTAGATTTGTACTCAGGAAAATGATTCTTCTTCATTACAGGCTACTTATTCTATTCACTGAACCTTGTTGCCTATTGCAAATCTTCAACATATAAATACTAATGTATTTATATGTTGAAGATTTGCAATATATATATATATATGTGTATGTACACATCTTCACACAGTGCATATATGTATCACACTACAAAATAATAGTGTCTTTTTATTTTACAATGATTCTTCTCAATTAAATTCAGCAATTATTTTTTGCAAAGGCTATTTCACAGAGACACAATGAAGAAAGTCAGAGAAAAAGACTAGATCCTTATAAGCCAATTATTTGACGTTGGTATCCATAGGAACCAGTATGCTCTCTAACTCATTAAGGTTTGTTTAATGTTTACAAACACATGCTTATGCATGTGTTAATATGTAAAACATAGATACATGTACGTACAAACCTGAATTGTGGTTTCATCAAGTAAGAAATCCCTGGTGTCAAAATTGCTTACAGAGATAAAGTCAAGTAACTCAACTAAAATCCAGAATATTAGAAAGTTTCCAGGAGATCTGGGTTAAAATGGTGGCAGAGTAAAAAGCAGCTGCGTAACCTCTCCTAACCCACACGTACAGGACTCCTCGAGAGGACATAAAAACAAATCCAGACAAATGAAGGGACCCCACAACAGGGCTCAGATAGAAGATTTCCAAGCATTTGCACAGAAAAGACCAGATCTAACTGGAAAGTTTGATATCCAACCACAAAAATCAAGAGAAACATGAAAAGGTAAATAAGAAACAGAGAGGAAAGAAAGAAAATTCTTATGTTTAAATTTGCCCCTTTAAGGATTTTAATAAGATCAAATTATTTGTATTCCTATATGGAGAAATGTTAGGTGCAATCTTCAAAAACTGTATTCACTATTATAGTAATTAGAAGAATTACTCACAGGCAGAGGTTGGAGCACTAAATGGTCTAAGATGAGATGGGGAGGAGTGAGAGGTGAATAGTAGATGGCACCAAGGGAAACTTGAATTAATAAGAAAAATAGGATATTCTATACCACACAAAGAGGGCATGGGCAGGGGAGGGGATGAATACTATTATAAGAAGGAGAGGAATAGAACATTTAGAGGTAATATTTAAACCTTAATCTCAGTGGAATTAACCCTGAGAGGGAAGAGTAGCTATATCCATTAGGTTATAGAATTCTATCTAACCCTACTGAGAAAGTCAGAAGGTATTAACCAAGGGGAGCAGGGGAGTGGGGAGGTCAAAAAAGGGAAATGATTAGAGGGGGAGGGAATTAATTAGGCCTTAAAAATAAAAAGAAGGGAATAATAAGCAAGGGGGTGGAAAGGGAAGTAAATCAAGGGAGGGGACAAGGATGACTGGTCTAAAACAAACTACTGTTTTAAAAAGGAAATAGAGTAAGAAGTAGGGGTAGAACTAGGAGAGGATACCAAAATGCTGAGAAATACACAACTGATAATCCTAACTCTGAATGTGAATGGGATGAACTCACCCATAAAATGGAAGCAAATAGCAGAGTAGATTAGAAACCAAAATCTTACCATATATTGTCTACAAGAAACACATATGAGGTGGGTGGACATACAGGTTTAAGGACAAGGGCTTGAGCAAAATATTTTGGGCTTCAAATGAGAAAAAGAAGGCAGGAGTGGTGATCGTGATTTTTGACAAAGCCAAAGTAAAAAGAGACGTGATTAAAAGAGAGAGGGGAGGTAATTACATCCTGATAAAAGGCAGTATAGACAATGAGGAATTAACAGTATTCAATATGTATTCACCAAATGGTATAGCATCCAAATTCCTAAAGGAGAAACTGGCAGAGCTCAAGAAGGAAATAGATAGTAAAACTATACTAGTGGTAGATATAAATATCCCTCTTTCAGATCTAGATAAATCAAACCAAAAAATAAATGAGAAAGAGATAAGAGCAGTGAATTAAACCCTAGAAAAATTAGATTTAATAGATATATGGTGAAAAATAAATAGGGACAAAAAGGAATAAACCTTCTTCTCAGCTGGACATGGTACATTCACAAAGATTGACCATGTAATATGGCATAGAAACATTGCAAACAAACGAAAAAGAGCAGAAATTATAAATGTAACCTTCTCAGATCATAATGCAATAAAATTAATAATTAGTAAGGGCACATTGACAGGCAAATCAGAAACTAAGTGTAAATTAAATAATATGATTCTCCAAAACCAGTTAGTTAAAGAAGAAATCATACAAAAATTCAATAATTTCATTGAAGTGAATGATAATGATGAGACATCCTACCAAACTCTGTGGGATGCAGCTAAGGCAGTACTCAGGGGGAGATTTATATCCTGAAGTGCATGTATTAATAAATTAGAGAGGCAAAGATCATTGAACTAGGCATGCTAATTAAAAAACTAGAAAGGGACCAAATTAAAAATCCCCAGCTAAAGACCAAATTAGAGATTATAAAAATTAAAAGAGAAATCAATAAAATTGAAAGTAAAAGAACTATTGAATTAATAAATAAGACCAGAAGAAATTTAAAAAAAAGAAAAAGAAAAAAAGGAAAGAAGAAAACCAATTCATCAGTATCAAAGATGAAAAGGGAGACCTCACCTCTAATGAAGAAGAAATCAAGGCAATCATTAAAAACTATTTTGTTCAATTATGTGACAATAAATATAGCAATCTAGGTGATATGTATGAATATTTACAAAAATATATAATGCCTAGATTAACAGTAGAAGAAGTAGAATATTAAATAATCCCATATTAGAAAAATAAATTGAAGGAGCCATCAAAGAACTCCCTAAGATAAAATCCCAGGACTAGTGGAATCACAAGTGAATTCTATCAAACCTTCAAAGAACAATTAATTCCAATACTATACAAACTATTTGACATAATAAGCAAAGAAGGAGTTCTACCAAACTTCTTTTATGATACAAATATGGTACTGATCCCAAAGCCAGGTAGGTCAAAAACAAAGAAAGGAAACTATATACCAATCTCCCTAATCAACATAGATGCAAAAATCTGAAATAGAATACTAGCAAAAAGACTTCAGCAAGTGATCAAGAGGATTATCCACCATGATCAGGTGGGATTTATACCAGGAATGCAAGGATGGTTCAACATTAGGAAAACCATCCACATAAGTGACCATATCAACAGTCTAACAAACAAAATCAAATGATTATCTCAATAGATGCTGAAAAAGCCTTTGACAAAATACAACATCCATTCCTATTGAAAACACTAGAAAGTATAGGAATAGAAGGACCTTTCCTAAAAATAATAAACAGCATATATCTAGAACCATCAACAAGCATCATATGCAATGGGGACAAATTAGAAGCCTTCTCAATAAGATGAAGTGTGAAACAAGGATGCCCACTATCACCTCTATTATTTAACATTGTACTAGAAACACTAGCAGTAGCAATTAAAGAAGAAAAAGAAATTGAAAGTATTAAAATAGGCAATGAGGAGACTAAGCTGTCACTCTTTGCAGATGATATGATGGTCTACTTAAAAAAATCCTAGAGAATCAAATAAAAAGATAGTAGAAATAATCAACAACTTAGCAAAGAAAAACAACTGCTTGAAAACTTGGTTTGATGAAGACATGATTGGGGATATAGACCCAGAAGGACCACACCAATGCAACTATCAATAATATGTAAATAAGTCTTGATTGATGACACATGTTAAAACCATTGGAAATTCGAGTTAGATATGGGGAAAATTTGAGAGGGTGAAGGGGAAAGTAAAAACATGAATCATGTAACCATGGAAAATTTTTCTAAAAATTAAAAAAAAATGATCAAAAAAATAAAGTCAATAGAGAGTTTAAAAGAAAAAGAAAGAAACACAGTAGGAAGTTAATATACTAGTGCTGAATCAAGTTGAATAGTCTACAATAGATAAATGAACAGGACATTTTCATCTTTCCAGATCCATTTCTTATGATTATTTTTTAACATATTTCTAGGATTATTTATGTTAATTCATTCCTTAAAAATTTCTATAAATATAAAACCAAAATTGAGTCTTAAATAATGATTATAATAACAAAAAGAAAATAATACTGAAATACATCAGAACCCTGATCAATATGCTTTATGTATTTTTAAAAATTCTTTCCTATTCTTCATGGCCCTACAGAACTTATAATGCCAGGCCCTTCTATCGTATTTGGTATCTTGAAGAATATTCAAGATCTTTTTTGTTCCTCCCATGACTCTGTATCATACTCTGACATCCTTTTTTCTTGTTTTCTTCAAATCTTTCCCAAAATTAGTTTTTTGGTAATGATTCCTAGATCCTTATTTTGTAGTCAAAATGTTTGAACTTTTAACTTTAGAATTTAACCTTCCAGTTAATAGTTGGAATTTATTCTTAAAGTGTATACTGATTTGGGTCTTGTGGCTATCCAAGGGAATCTCAAAAGTCTTCTCCAGTATCCCATTTAGAAATTAATTCTGTGGTGTTTAGCTTTCTTTATACTCCAGCTCTAACAGTGATACATTGCTATAGGAAAAATAATAGCTCTGACAATATGTAACCTTGTCAGAAATGTTATGTCTCTGCTTTTTTAGTATGCTGTCCTTATTTGCTGCCACTTTCCTTTCAAGGAGCAAATGTCTTAATTTCAAGACTCCATTCACTATTTGTAGTGATTTTTGAGCTCAAGAATTTAATATCTGATACTTCTTTCATTTCCTCTCCCTTTATTTGCCAGGAAGTTATGGGAGCAGTTGCCGAGATGTTAGATTTCTTTTTAATGTTAAGCTTTAATTTAGATTTTCTGATTTCCTCTTTTACACTCATCAACAGATTTCTTAATTATTTTTCACTTTGTGCCATTAGAGTGATATAGTCTGGATGTTTGTGATTATTGATATTTCTCCTGACAAATCTTTTGATTTGTCAATCCTGGCATTTCAGATGTATTCTGCATGAAAGTCAAAGAAATAAGTTGACAATATATAGCCTTATTTTTATCCTTTCCCAATCACAAACCAATCAATTATTCAATGTTCTATTCAAACTTGCTTCTTGGCCTGAGGAGACAATTAAGATGACCTGGTACTGCCCTTTCTTTGAAGACTTGTCACATTTTGTTATGATTGAGTAAAGGCTTTAGTGTGATCAATTAAGCATAAGTAGTTGCTTCTTTTTCTTTTTTTCTCCACCAGAGGTCCTTTGATTTTTCCATAAATAAGAAAATGTCAAGTTGTTCTGTAGTTACTCTAGCTCAGTGATTCCCAAAGTAGGTGCTACCACCCTCTGGTGGGTGCTGCAGCAGTCCAGGGAGCAGTGATGGCCACAGGTGCATTTATCTTTTCTATTAATTGTTATTAAATTTTTAAAAATTAATTTCCAGAGGCGTAAGAATTATTTTTTTCTGGAAAGGGGGTGGTGGGTCAAAAAAGTTTGGGAATCACTGCTCTAGCTCTTCAAAGACTAAGCTATTCTTCTGGTAACTAATGGTTCACATATTCCTGAAGTCTAATTGCAGAATCTTAAGCATAGCCTTCTGAGCATGTGGAGAACATTTAAAAAACTAATTTGGTCATTCTTTGTCATTGTCCTTCTTTAGGTTTGGATATCAAATTGATGTTTTCCAATCCACAGGCACTTTTTCATATAATGTTTTTGTGTGTTGTCTTCCCTATTTGAGTGTGAGCTTCAAATGACATGGGTTTTCTTTTGTTTTCATTTGTAAATCCAGTATTTAACACAGTTATTGGTACATATGCTTCAGAATTGATTGCTGATCTTTGGTCTACCTTCAGACAGAAACTTAAGAATAGAAACATTTTGAAGTTGAGCAGAGAACCTCTTCTAACTCAGGACTCTAGTATGTTACCATTCAAAAAAAAGGAGGAGAATTAAGATATTGGAATACATCTTAAGTATCTTTACAATGGATTGAGGGATTGCCAGAGTAGTGTAATTCATTCTTTATTTCATTCAGTTCAAGACATTTAGCTATTTTTTTCATACTTTTAATATATATAATGATTTTATTTTCTCATGAGAATTTATGAACAATTCCTGGGTGAATAATTGAAATTTTTTATTAGTGATGTTAGATAACTGTAAATTATTAATCATGTTATTAACCATACCTCAAACCAAAAAATTTTCAAGTTGAAGAAAACATTAATACATTTAAAATATTAATTATATTACAGTTCATCATAGCTTAATGCTAACTGGCTCTTTAAGACACTTCTGCAGCTCATTTTTCCATATCACTTTCTAAATAGTTCATTCCAAATCAGAAATCTAATAATTTAAAAACTGTGTGATTAAGCCCATACCAATTTACACAGGAAAGTTGCTATAGCAACCTCTAAGCATGCTACTACAGGCATCCAACTAACTATAACCTTCATCTTTATGAGAGTAATAAGTTTTATAGGTTCCTAGGAGTTGTGTAATTTGTTACCTCAAGCACATTAGATATATAATGAAGTCAAAATAATTTGAATTTGATCCCACAATTTCATCTTAGAGAAAGGAAGAGAAAGATGACTTCTCTTAGGTACTAGTCAGGCATAAATATTAAAGCTGAATGTATGTAATACTGGAGGTCTTCAAGCAAAACTGAAATGACCACTTGTTGAATAGATTGTAGAGGAGACTTTTATTTAGCACTCTGGAGGGTCAGGTGGCCTCTGAGGTCACTTTAAAAATTGGGATTTTGTTATTGTATAACAATTTTTTCAATTCATTATTAAAATAATAGGGAACTCAAACAATATGCCATTGGAAATATATTACATGATTCTATTTTTCTTTTAAGCTTTTTGTTTCTATTTACGTCCACCAAAGCTAGTTTTTTAAATTCATTTCTGATTCCTTTCTTGAATTGCTGCACCATTTGTTTAAATTTTTGAATGTGTCCACAAAGTTATGCCTAAAATTTACTCAGACATTTGCATAATTATGGATAATTAAAGAAAAAAATCCATTGCAAAAATTTTTTTGGGGGGGCAATGGGGATCAAGTGACTTGCCCAGGGTCACAAAGCTGGGAAGTGTCTGAGGCCGTATTTGAACGTAGGACCTCCCATCTCTAGGCCTGACTCTCACTCCACTGAGCTACCCAACTGCCCCCTGTTAAGAGAGACAGAGAAATAAATTATTTTACAAACTGCAATATCATGTATTCTTTTAATCTTTAAAAATGTTAAACCAGGTATCCACAATCCCAGGCTTATATCAATGTCATGAAGTAAAAAAAAATTTGGTTAAATAGAATTAAATTCTCATACATCCCTTAAGGACACAAAATCAATAAAATTCCATAAGCAAACTATGTTAGGTAACAAATAAAAAGTTCTCAATGGGCTGATAGAGAAGGGATATTGCCATGCCTAAAGATTTAGAAGAATCTTTCCACAAATAATAATTAAATCACTTTGGAGAGCTCATTCTTCCCTTTGGCTTTTTATATGCAGATTGTTAAAGATTATTCTATTAATTTTAATTATCAGTAATTTATTATTTTTAGTAAATTAATTTTATTAAAATTAAATTAAACATTATTATTAATTAACTAATATTAATTGTTATTGATATTAATTAATATCAATAATAATTAATTTAAATATTATTTTTAATATTCCATGATCCACATTTTAGCCAAGTGAAGTTAATATAGACATGGAATAGTTTGACAAATGTCTATAAGAAACTGTATAATGAAATGTAATTAAAAGAAAATTTAAAAAATAATTAATATAAAAGAGTCACTGGCCTAGGATATGCAAGACACAATGCCAAGTATATGGGGGGGAACAGAAATAACATACCCTATTCTTAAAGTGTTTACACTCTGATGTAAGAAAAATGCAAAAAATGTAAAAAAAATTCTTATAAAAAATTTGAGAAGGAATATATAACAATTATTTGGGATTGGCATTGAAATTTTATAAAAGTGTCTGAATTGACCATTGATTAGAGACAGATATTAAGGAGGAAATGATGTGGAGGCTGATAAAGTAGATTTGGGAAAAAGTAGAGGTAGGGAGATGAATTAGAAAGCTATTGCAATGCTTTAGCAAAATTGTAGAATACAAAATGAACACATATAAATTATCAGAATTTCGATCCAGTAATACTGCTACTAGGTCTGTATCACAAAGAAATAAAAATAAAGAAAAGGATCTGTTTTTACAAAAATAGCTGCTCTCTTTGTTTTGGGCAAAGAATTGGAACTAAAGGGATATCCCTCAGTTGGGGAATGGCTGAACAAATTGTGATATATGACAGGGATGGAATACTATTATACTATAATATATTATACTATAAGGAATGATGAACAGGATGATTTCAGAAAGAGCTGGGAAAAGGAAGATGGACTCATGCAGAGTGAAATAAGCAGAACCAGCGAAAACATTGTACAAAGTTATGGCAATGTTGTGGAATGATCAAATGTGATAGAATTTGCTAGTAAAATCAATATATTGATCCAGAAATATTCTAAGGGACTTATAAAAAAGAATGCTACCCACCTTCAGAGAAAGAACTGTTGGAATAAGAATGCAGATGGAAGAATATGATTTATCACTTTTTTATTTGGGTTTATGTTTTAGGGTTTTCGTTTTATAAAATTATTCACTTACAAAAGTGAATTATATGGAAACATGTTTTGTGTGATAATACATGTATAACCCAGATTGAATTGTTTGCCAGCTCTGGGAGTTGGGAGAGAGAAGGGGAAGGAGATAATTTGGATTATTTGACTTTGGGAGACTCATGTGGAAATTTGTTATTAAAGAAAGCTACCGCAATGGAATAGGCTAAAGATATGAAAGTTCTGACAACATAGCAGAAATGCAATGCATTTATATGTAATGAAACAGGATCAGAGGACCATAAAGTTAGACCCACGAGGGAACTTGGAATTCATCTAGTCCAATTCTGTTATTTTATAGATGAAGAGTCCAGGGGAATTAAATGATTTGTCAAAGGTTATGAAAAAATAGACTATATTTTAGATCTAGTATTTGACTTAGATTCTCATACTCCAAATTAAGTAATTTTTCCAGAAAGCCTATTATTGCCCATGCTTATATCCTAAATGAAGGGAAATAAGTAGTCACTGCATACAGATGGAGCACTGGGGGCTAAGAACAACAATTTTTTTTTTTTTTTACCATTTGATTCTTGTATCCATTTCCTTTCTCTTCCAGATTTTTTATCTTAAAATGAACAAGGATAGGCAAAACCCCATATATTTACCTGTGTATTCTAGGGCACCACAAAATGAGTATAATCACATGAAGAATCGCTTAACTAAGACATTAATGAGAATCAAATCATCCCTCTCCCTCTCTGCCTTAGAGAAACAAGGCTAAAGATTGAAGCCTAGCAACAAGAATGTCAAATGCAATGGAAAAGACTTGCAAAGGAAAAAAATTTGGTTTGATGGATCAACCATCATATAGAATAAACAAATGGTTGTTTTCACTATTTTATCTTTATAATTCAAGATGACTAATTTTTTTAAATTTTTTTTAATTTTTTTTTAAACCCTTAACTTCTGTGTATTGATTTATAGGTGGAAGATTGGTAAGGGTAGGCAATGGGGGTCAAGTGACTTGCCCAGGGTCACACAGCTGGGAAGTGTCTGAGGCCAGATTTGAACCTAGGACCTCCTGTCTCTAGGTCTGGCTCTCAATCCACTGAGCCACCCAGCTGCCCCGACTAATTTTTTAAAGGAAGATAGAGTATTGAAAATCTCATATTACTGGCCTTGAAAATATATCCCCACATTGGGTGAAAATGTGTGCTTTCTCTTCTAAACTGATTTGGAGGAATATATATTTATTAAAGAATAAAAGCAAGAAAGCATATAAACAGTTCTTTAAGATTACAAATGCAGAAAAGGAGAAGAACTACATTAGTAGAAAGATTCTATTGATCTGGAAGATATATCAGAAAAATCAGAGGTTCGATCCTCCTATCTCTGTTAATAAGTTAAGTAATATATCTTACCTGAATTGTTGGTTTGTCTCAACATATTTGTAGAAAAGTTTTATAGGCTTTTTATCCATCTTGGAAGTAATAAAGATCATTTTCAGACTTGAGGAAGTCAAACGATCTTTGGAGCAAGTATTGAATTTACCCTAGCAGTTAGACATGTGAATATTTGATTTTTTTTCATAGAACTCTATGACTTTTCTCCAAGCTCTTAATTAATATATCAAAATCCTTTCTATCTTATACTTTCTTGAAGTACTGTATGTAAGATAAAGTTTAAAATAGAAAGAGAATAGGTAAGATGATAATAATGATAATAATCTATCTCATTTGGTTTTTGAGGTCTTTTCTAAGCTCTTCCAAAATATCTTTTTGAGCTCATCGTCATTCAATATATTTCTTTTCTATTTTTGAAGGTGTTTTTATTTCACTGTCCTCTGAGTTTGAACAGTCATCTTCTCTGTCCCCATAACAACTAGCAATGGTTAGGTTCTTTCTTCTTTGCATGCTCTTATTTATTTATTTATTTATTAAATTTTAGCCGGCCAATAGATTGTATTTTTGGCTTTTTATTGGATGATCAAGGATCCAATTGTGTTGGGGTATAGTAACTCAGAATTATTTTTAACCTGAGGCCTATTTAGTTTTTCTACTTTTTATTTTCCAGGATCTACTAAAATCTCAGATCTCCATTTCTAGTCGCAGTCTCTGATTGATTCAGATGTTCTGACCAGATCCAGCAGGTAGTTCTGCTATTGTGACTTTAAGCAGCCAATCCACCTTCCCCTGTGGAAGCATTAAGGAACAACTCTCTTGGGAGTGACCACAGCTTGGTCCCTTGGTCCCTCAGTAATCATACTCACAAGTGCATGCTCCTTCCTCACTTCACCTCTCCACTGCTATAGTTTAGACTTCTAGTCCAAGTTCCCAAGGCCTTGCTTATCACCCAAAAGTGACTGATCTCCTGCTGTCATGCCCTTGTGCCTACAGAATCTGCAGTGTACACCCCCTCAATCCTCAGCTATAGGTCAACTGGAGTTCTTGGAGTTGAGGTAGCAGACACAGATGCTCCCAGGGCCCTCTGAGGATTCCAGGCAAACAAAGTGAGGTTGCTAATCCCAATCCCAGGGATTACCTTGTTGATTCCATTCTGTTTGCTCTGGTAAAATTGTTAATCCTTTCTTCAAGGGTTATCTTGTTCATTCCACTCTATTTGCTCTGTTCTTAGGCCCAGGGACTAAGTTGATGGGGCTGAGTTAGGGAAGTCAGAAACCTTCCTCTCTAGTTTTCTGGGGTTATACATCTTACTTCCAGATTCCTGTTTGTTACACTTTTAGTTTCGATTCTTCATAGTTAACTTTGTTTATTGAGGGGAGGGATTATTAGGAGGGCAAGAAAACTTTACCTCCTATTCCACCATCTTGCCATGAAATCTATACTATTTTAATGATGGATCTCCAATTCCAGTCCTTAATCATCTCCAATTCCCTCTGTACATAACTACCATTTACATCTTCCCAAAAGACTTTTGGAGTAAAGTCACTCTCCTAATGAAAAAAAAGTCCTTTGTTTTACTAATTTCTTCTAGACCAGAGAACAAACCCTCTATCTTAGTACTGGAGGGCCCCCATGATCTTCCCTAAACTTTTTTAGTTTAAAATACTTTGAACTAAATTTAAATTGTCTCCTGCTCTACTTCTGGTTTGGGAAAATTGAGGACAGTGACACTGCAATTACTCCTCAGAGGTTCAGTTACAACTAAAACAAGAGAAGAATTAATGAGGGATAAAAATAAAACATTTAATACCTTTTCTTAGGAAACGAAAGTCATTATGAGGGGGATACAGAAAAAGGAAGAAAGAAATCCTAATTCCATTGGGTAACTCCAAAACTTCACTAGTGAATTTAGCCTGATAAATTTTATTTTCACAATATCACAATAATTCTTTTTTCTTAGTCTTTTTGTTTGTCCAAAGGATTACCTCTTTCTATTTGGTGATTTGGTGAAGTCCATGAATCTCTGAAAGAACAAGAAAATACAATAGTTGAGTCAATGTCAATAATCTCTGAAAGATGATGCAAAACTAGAGAAATACTAAAAATCTAGAGAGAAGAAAATTTTTTGTAGAAAAAATTTAAAAGGAAGAATAGAGTGTAAAAACAATTTCTAGCTGGCTAGAAGATGGGAATAATGATTCTGCCTGAAGGCATTCTTCTGATTTTTCCTTCCATCTCATCTGTTCTCCTACTCCTAGGCTTTAGGCCTCAAGTTATTTCCTTCACAGGCTATTTAATCACTAGCTAATTGGTTGGGTTAGACCTTTTATTTTGGTGATATGGAGGAGCAGCAGGCATCTTTCTTGCTACTGAATCCTAAAGTCTTTTAGGCCTTATTGTCTTCTTTGTCACTAATTTTTCCATATTAATGCAAGTTTTAATCAGTGTTTTATGACTTTTTATGATCTATGTTCTTTTTTTCTTCCCACTGTCTTCCCCAAGATGGTAGGTAATATGATATGGATTATACATATATTATCAGGCAATATATTCTCTATGTTCATATGTTGTGAAAGAAGACACATATGGCTTACACTAGAAAAAATTAATGGAGGAAAAAAAGGAAAGAATGACATTTTTCAATTCATATTCAGATGCTCTCAGTTCTTTCTATGGGGATGGATAGACCTTTTCATCATGAGTCTCCTGAAGTTGTCCTGATTCCTTGCATTGATGATAATAGTTGTCATTCGCAGTTAATGATTGTATATTATTACCAATGCTATGTATGACTTTCTCATGGTCCTGCCAACTTCACTCACTTCATTTTGAATTACTTCATATAAGACTTTTCAGGTTTATTATCTTGTTAATTGTTTCTTATGGAAAAATGTATTATGTTACAACACTTTAAAACTTGTTCAGCCATATTCCAATGTTGAACATCCTCAATTTCTCATTCTTTGCCACCACAAAAAGAACTTTAATACTTTAATAGATATTTTTATACAAGTGTGTCCTTTTCACCAATCTTTGATATCTTTGGGATACAGTGCTAGTAATGAAATTACTGAATCAAAAGGGATGCACAGTTTATGGTCCTTTAGTAACATCAGTTTATAGTTCCACCAGTAGTATATGAGTGTCCCATTTTACCAAATGATCTCCAAGATTATGATTTTTTCATCATATTTGCTAGTGTGACGGGAGTAAGGTTGTATGTATAGTACAGTTGTTCATTGCTTACATTTTGTTTTTGCAGGATGAATAAAACAAAAGACACAATTCTCTTCATTGAACATACAAGGCTACTAGATGGCATTACAGCCTCAGGAGTCCAGAAAGGAAGAGAGGCATCCTACAACCTTATTCATTACATTATTCATCTTGTTGTCTGGTTTGAGACAAGGCTTCAAGGAAACACAACATTCAATGCTTTTGAAATATTGGTTGTAAAATTACAGAAAATATTATTTATAGTTTTGCTTTTTGTAACATATGAAAATAATGCACATTTGCAAAGGTAAGCATTGATGGACAATTTTCTCTAAGTGTCCTTAGAAAATCTACCTAAATTAGATACTGGTATTGGAAAAGATTAGAAAAGAAAATATTTGTATCATTATAAATCTACAAAGCTTTTAATTGCCATTTATATTAGGAAGGTTGTGTCAGAAGAATATTTTTCTTTATGTGCTTTAGTATTTCAATTTCCTTCAGAAAGCAAGTCATGCAATCAACTGAAGACCTTTGAATGTAGCTGAGACCTCAGGTGATTAACTTGTTGGTAATAGTAAAAAATTTGGCTTACCTTTTTAAACTCTTTACTTATAATGAAAATTTCTTGTCACTAACTATAGCTCTAGAGTTAATGATCAGTCTGCAAATTGCAATTAGATAGGCTAGTGATTTATGATCAGTTTAATTTATCTATTGAAGCACTTCATCAACTACATATGTTATTTGATATGTAACTCATTACCTTTCTAATTTGCCCTCTATATAATTCCACTGTTATCTAAGTTGTTATTAAAACAGTTGGTGAAAATGTTGTTCATGGCCTATTGTTTTTGTGTGCTGAACATAGAATAAACTGTTTATTAAAATGTTCTTGCATGTTGATAAGAATGATTGAAAATAGAACCTATTGTTGAATCTTCAGACAATTTTTACATCAATTTTTACATCAATTGTAAATGTCATTGGAACAGTCATCATTATTATTATTAAGTACTGAGTTTCTCTTATTGCATTACATTCTCTAGAAGAAAATAAGTAGGAAAGAATATTTTCAGTTTTACATATTGTAGGGCAAAACAAATCCTTTTGCCCTAAATATTTTATTTGTTTTTTAGAATATAAAAAAAGCAAATACTTTTTTATTTCTTTCATTAATATTTTGTTTTCCTCATATATGTGAAAAATTAATTTTTAACCTTTGTTTATTTTAGATTTGAGTCAAATTCTCATTTTCCTTCTTTCCTCACTCCCTTCCCAACATGGCAAACAATTTCATAGAGATTTTACATATGCAATAGTGTAAACCATCTTTCGAAATTATTCATTTTATGACAGAGTACACAAACAACAAAAAGTGAAAGTTTAACAGAGTCAAATATGATATGTCTGTCTGCATTCAGACTCCATTAGTTCTTTCTTTGGAGGCAGATGATGTTTCTCAGCATTAGTCCTTGAGGATTTTCTTGGATCCCTGTATTGCTAAAATTACTATCATTCTTTAATGTTCATGACATAATAGTGCTTTTACTGTGTACAATGGTCTCTTGGTTCAGGTCACCTCCCTTTGCATTGGTTAATGGAGGTTTTTCTCAAGCCTTGTCTCCATTTCAAATAGCTCAGTAGTATTCAATTATATTCTTATACCACAACTTGTTCAGCTGTTCCACAACTTGATGAATATTTTCTGCATTTCTTCCTATGAATATTTTTGTATAAATAGGTCCTTTCCTTAAAAAATTTCTCTTTGGGATACAGACAGCAGGGTTGCAGGATCAAAGGATATGTAGTGTTAAAGTTTTTCAAAGTTTTTAAAGCTTAAAGTTTTACAGACCTTTGGGCATAGTTCCAAATTGCTTTCCAAAATGATTCGATCAGTTTACAACTCCATCAACATTCGTTAGTGTTCTAATTTCCCCATAATACCCGAAGCATTTTTCTCTTCTGTCATATTAGCCAAACTGATAGGTATGAGAGGTACTTCAGAGTGGATTTAATTTGCATTTCACCAATTGAGAGCAATTAAGAGCATGTGATTATATGTAGTCTTGACTTCTTTACCTGAAAACTTCCTATTCATAACATTTGATCATATATCAATTGGGGAATAATTTGTATTCTTATAAATTTGATTCAGTTCTGTATATATTTGAGAAGTTAGGCCTTTATCAGAGTTACTTTCTATAAATTTTAAATTAGTTTTGTCCTTTTATTCTAATCTTTGTTCCACTGGTTTTGTTTTTGCAAAATGTTTTTGGTGTAATATATTCAAAGTAATTCATTTTACATCTCATAATGCTTAATACTTATTGTTCTATCATAAATTTTTCCCTTACTCATATATTTGATGTGTAGATTATTCTATTCTGTTCTAATTGGCTAATGGTAATACCTTTTTTTCCTGAATCATGTAACCATTCTGACATTATATTGACATAGAGAATGAGATGTTTGTCTATACCCAGTATCTACCATACCTTTATCTATTTTTTCTAGTTGTTTCTATGAGCGGTTCTTGTCTCAAAAACTTGGATCTTTGGGTTTATGAACTACTAAATAATTATGGTCATTTGCTATAATATATTGTCCAGCAAATGTATTCTACTTGCTCTATTTCTTAGTCAGTACCAGATAGTGTTGATGATTACAACTTTGTATTAGAGTTTGACACCTTGTACTTCTAGGCCACTTTATTTCACATGATTTCATTGATTCCTTTAATATTCTTGAACTTTTTCCCCTTCCAGAAGTATTTTGTTATTATTTTTTCTAGTTCTATAAAATAATTTTGGACAATTAAACTGGTATAATGCTGAATAAGTATTGGCTCAGCCAATCCGTGAGCAATGCATATTTTCCCAATTTTTGACACCTGAATGTATTTTTATAGTTGTGTTATAATGCTTTGTAATTGTGTTGATTTAATTCCTGAATTTGTCTTGTCAGGTAAACAGATCTAAGCGTTTCATATAATCTACAGTTAATTTAAATGGAATTTATTTTTCTATCTTTTGTTGCTGGGCTTTTTTGAAATAAAAAGAAATGTTGATGACTTATGTTGATTTATTTTGTAGCCTGCAAGTTTGCTGAAATTGATAATTTCAATTATTTATAAAATTACATCTTTGCATTGTGTTAAGTATATCAGTATATCATTTACAAGGAATAATAGTTTTGTCTCCCCATTGCCTTTTCTAATTTCTTTAATACCTTTTTGTTCTTTTTTTGCTATATGTAGAATTCCTAGTACAGTATTGAATAATAGTGATGATAATGGGCATCCTTGTTTACTCCTGATCTTACAGAGATAGCATCTGGTTTATCTCCATCATAGATAATGTTTGCTGATGGTTATAGACATATACTATTCCTCATTATAAGGAAATATCTATTAAATCCAATCTTTTATACTTTTTAAAATAGGAATGGATTTGTATTTTGTCAAAGATTTTTTATGCATCTGAGATAATTACATTATTTTTATTGGTTTTATTATTGATGGATTCAATTATGCTGATGATTTTCCTAATATTTAGCCAACCTTGCACTCCTTGTATAAACCCCACCTGATCATGATGTATGATTTTTTGATATATTGCTGTTATCTCCTTGCTAGTATTTTATCTAAAACTTTTGTAACAATATTCATTAATGAGATTGGTAAATAGTTTTCTTTCTCTGTTTTTATTTTTCCTTGTTTAGGTTTCAGTACCATATTTGTTTTGTTAAAGGAGTTTAAATTAGAAAAGATTATAACAAAGTTCATTTGGAAGAACAAAAGATCCAGAAAATATCCAAGGAAAATGTGAAGAATGGGGACCTAATAGTACCAGATCTTAAACTGTACTATAAAGTGGTGTCCATCAAAATAACATGGTACTGGCTAAGAACGAGAAGGGAGGATCAATGGAATTGATTTGGGGTAAATGACCTCAGCAAGATGATGTATGATAAACCCCAAAATCATAGCTTTTCAGACAAGAACCCACTTTATGACAAAAATGGCTGAGAAAGTTGGAAAACAGTATGGGAGAGATTAGGCTTAGATCAGTGATTCCCAAACTGTTTTGGCCCACTGCCCCCTTTCCATAAAAAAATATTACTTAGCGCCCCTGGAAATTATGAAACTATTGAACTCAGAATAGAATGTAATACAAAAAAAATTGTGGCCATCACCACTCCGCTGGATTGCTGCAGCACCCACCAGGGGGCGGTAGCGTCCACTTTGGGAATCACTGGTTTAGATCAATAGCTCACACCCTATCACAAGATAAATTCAGAATGGGTAAATGACATATAAAGAGGGAAATTTTAAGTAAAATAAGTGAACATAGAACACTACAACTGTCAGTTCTATGGGAAAGGAAAGAATTTAAGACCAAGTAAGAGATAGAGAATATTACAAAATATAAAATTAATAATTTTGATTACATTTATTGAAAAATTTTTGTACAAACAAAACTAATGCAACCAAAATTAAAAGGGAAGCAAAAAAATTGAGAAAAATCTTTGTAACAAAAACCTCTGACAAAGATCTAATTTCTCAGATTTATAAGGAGCTAAGTCAATTTTACAAAAATATTAAGCCATTCTCCCATTGATAAATGGGCAAGGGAAATGAAGAGGTAGTTTTCATATAGAGATATCAAAACTATCAATAAGCCTGCACTTTGATCCAGCCATACCACTGCTGGGTTTGTATCCCAAAAAAATAATAGAGAAAAATACATGTACGAAATATTTATAGCTCTGTTCTTTGTAGTGGAAAAAACCTGGAAAATGAAGGGGTGTCCATCAATTGGGGAATGGTTGAACAAATTGTGTTATCTAATGGTGATGGAATATTATTGTGTTGAAAGGAATAATGAATTGGAGGAATTCCTTTTGAATTGGAAAGACCTCCAGGGATTAATGCAGAGTGAAAAGAGTATAACCAGGAAAACATTATACACAAAGACTGATACACTGTGACACAATTGAGAAGTAATGGACTTCTTTACTAGCAGTAATGCAACAATCCAAGACAATTCTGAGGAACTTATGAGAAAGAACTATATCCACATTCAGAGAAAGAATTGGGGCAGTAGAAATGCAAAGAAAAGCATATGATTGATCACATGGTTTGATGGATATAGGATTGGGAATGTTGACTTTGAATGAATACTTTCATCGGCCCAGGAAGGGGAGAGAAAGAAGGGGAGGAAAAGAACATGAATCATGTAACCATGGAAAAATATTCTAAATTAATTAATCAATAAAAAATTTAAAAAAAATGATAAAAAATGAAAGTATTTTGATAGGATGCCTTCATCAGTTATTTTTTCCTAAATTCTTGTATAATGTTGGGATTAATTATCTTTAAATGTTTGGTAGAATTCACTTGTGAATATATCTGGCCTTGAGATTTTTTCTTAGGGAGTACATTGATAGCTTGTTCAATTTCTTTTTCTGAGGTGGGTTAAATATTCTATTTCCTCTTCTGTTAATATATATTTTTCCTCTTCTGTTATACATATTTTTATATATACTTATCCATGCCACTTATACTGTTAAATTTATTGGCACTTAATTGATTTTAATGGCTCTCGATATTTACTTTAAAATAGTTCTTATTTACTTTAATTCTGTCTTCATTGGTAGTTCATTCACCCTTTTCATTTTTCGTACTTTTATTTTAGTGTTCTCTCCTTTTTTGTATCAATTTAACCAATGGCTTATATATTTTATTATTTTTTCATAAAATCAGCTTCTAGTTTTATTAGTTCAAATGTTTCTTTACTTTCAGTTTCATTAATCTTATAATTCTTATTTAGGAAATCGAATTTGGTATTTAATTAGAAATTTCAATTTTCTTTTTCTGTTTTTTTTTGGTTGAATGTTCAGTCCACCCATCTGATTTTTCTCTCTTTTATTGACATAAGCAATTAGAGATATAATTTTCCCTAAGGAGTGTTTTAGCTGTAGCCCATGAATGTTGGTATATTGTCTCATTCTTGTTATTCTCCTTACTCAAGTAACTGATTATTTTTTCAATTTGTTGTTTGAACTACTTATTTTTTAAAATTAGATTATTGTACTTCAAATTAATTTTTAAATTTCCCCATGGAACTTTATTGAATATAATTTTATTGCATTACGATATGAAAAGAATGAATTTAATACTTCAGCTTTTCTTCATTTGATTGTAAGGTTACTATGCCATAATATATGGGCAGTTTTTGTATAGGAGGTATGCATTGGTGGAAAAGGATATATTGTCTTCTATTCCCATTTAATTTTTCCCAATGGTCTACCACATCTAACTTTTGTAAACTTCTATTCAACTCCATAACTTAATTCTTTATTTTTAAAATTAGTTATCTAGTTTTGAGAGGGCAAAATTGAGGTTCCCCAATAGTATAATTTTATTACCTATTTCTTCTTATAACTTATGTAACTTCTTTAAAAATCTGGATGTTCTAACACTTGATGCACCCATATTTAGTATAGATATTACTTCATGTTCTATGATATCTTTTTTTTTCTAACCCTTGTACTTCGGTGTATTGTCTCATAGGTGGAAGATTGGTAAGGTTGGGCAATCGGGGTCAAGTGACTTGCCCAGGGTCACACAGCTGGGAAGTGTCTGAGGTCATATTTGAACCCAGGACCTCCCATCTCTAGGCCTGACTCTCACTCCACTGAGCTACCCAGCTGCCCCTCTATGATATCTTTAAGTAAGATAAATTTATTTATGTCTTTTAATTAGACCTTTCTTTAGTTTTGTTTGAGATCGTGACTGCTATCTCTACTTTTTTTACTTCAACTGAAGTAACATAGATTTTGCTCTTGCCCATTACCTTTACTCTATGTGTGTCTCTGTTCTTCAGATGTGTTTTTTGTAAACAGAATATTGTAGCCTTCTGTTTTTAAATTGGATCTGACAGTCATTTTATTTCTATGGGTGAGTTAATCTCATTCACATATGTATTTCCCTCCATCCTACTTTCTTATTTTTTTCTCTTTCTTTCCTTTCTCCTTGTTCTTTTTCACAGTATTTTACTTCTGACCATCATTTCCCAACAACTTGTCTTTCCTTTGATAAGCCTTCTCTCCACATCTTTTCCCTGTCCATTTTTACTTCCCTTTAGGGAAATATAGACTTTTATGTCTAACTGAGTATTTTTTATTTTCACTTTAAGTCAAATCTGAAGAGAGTAAGGTTAAAGCATTGTCTATTCCTTAATCTTCTCCTCCTATGTTATAATTCTTCTGATATTCTTTTGTGTGAGATAATTCAGCCTATTTTCTCTCTCCCCTTCCTCTTCTCACAATGTAGTTTTCTTTTTTATTCCTTAATTTTCTTATTTTGTTGGTTTATTTTGTGACAAATCACCCCTATACCTTCTATCTATGAATATCTTCACTAAAAAGCATAGAAATAAATGGGTCATTCCTTAAAATGACAAGTATTCTTTACTTAAAATCATCAGCAAGTATCTTCTGTAATAAGGATGAGTTAGAAGCCTTTCCAATAAGATCAGGTAGAAGCAGGGATGCACATTTTCACCACTATTATTTAATATCATAGTAGATATGCTAGCTTTAGCAATAAGAAAAAAAAACCTAAAGGAATTAAAGTAGGCAATGTTGAAACTAAATTATCACTCTTTGCAGATGATATGTTATTATACTTAGGTAATCACAGGGAATAAAATGAAAGTATTAGTTGAAATAATTAATAACTTTAGCAAATTTGCAGGATTCAAAAGAAATCCACAAAAATCATTAGCATTTCTCTATATTGTAAACAATTTCCAGCAGCAAGAGATAGAAAGATAAATTCCATTAAAAATAACTACACGATATAAACTACTTGGGGAATTACTTGCCAAGACAAACACAGGAATTATATGAACACAGTTACAATGTATTTTTGACACAACTAAAGTCAGACCTAAAGAATTTAAAAGTCTTAATTGTTCATGGGTAGGCTGAGCTAATATAATAAAATGGCAATTTCACCTAACTTAATTTATTTATTCAGTGCTTTACCAAATAATCAAATAAGTATTTTGTAAAAATATTTTTAAAATAATTTAAAATTTCATTTGGCAGAACAGAAGTTCAAGACATTCATGGGAATTAATGAAAAAATCTTAAGGAAAGTGGCCCAGCAGTACCAGATCTCAAACTGTACTATAAATCACCAATCAATAAAATAGTCTGATACTGGTTAAGAAATAGAATGATAGACCAATGGAAAATATTATATGCACAACATTCTGGAGGAAATGCTCGTGCAAGTTTACCAACATGAGATTGTACATGCAAACTATTGGCTGATGGAATGAAAGGGGACCAACCACAGACTGTGTTCTGTACCCTGAGCAACAATTGGCTCAGTGATTATAGCACTGGTCTGATTGCTCTCCCGCACATCAATGTCTGATTGCTGAGCCTAGCATTGTTCATATTCTTTAGCCATATGTCACTTGGAGTGACTTGGATTCTTACAAATTTGATTTATATATATATATATATATATATATATATGCTGATTTATATATTCTATACATATAAGAAATGAGAACTTTATCAGAGAAATTAATTACGAAACTCTTCCCAGTTTTTTTATTCCCTTCTAATCTTGTAAACATTGTTTTGTTTCTACAAAAGCTTTTTATTTTAATATTACCAAAATTATTCATTTTATTTTATAATGTTGTCTATATCTTGTTCGGTCATAAATTCTTCCCTTCTAAACAGATCTACCAGGTAAACTATTCTGTATTCCCTTTATTTAGCTCTTTATATCTTAAATATACAGTAATTGCTCACTATATCACAGTTACTTATTGCAGCTTCACTATATCACAGGATTTTTTTTTAAGATATCTAATTTTGTATGGTGGACTTTTTGCTATATGGTGGGATTTTATGGATGAATACCATACTGTATTTTAGTATAGCAATTTTATGCTCCCTGAATCTTCTCCAGACTAAAAATCAACAATGTCTTTAAGCAATCAGTAAACAAAATACTTTAAAAACTAAAGTAATGCACAAGAGGGCAGAAATATTATAACCTCAGTAAGATGAGATGAATAGCATGTTTGAATGGTGTGTTGGATTTGGTAACTTTATTGCAGTTCTCTCCAAATGCATGCAGATTTATGATTTTCTGAGGCACTAATTCATCCATGACATGCCCTTTCCCACTTCAGTCCCTAATCTGCTCATGATATTTTCTCTTTTATGCCTGCATGAACAACTAGAAATTATATGCACTTATATTTTGGAATGGAGATTTCTTAAGGAGAAATCTTAAAAGTCTTCCTTCTTTTTATTCCATGGACTCTTTTGTCTCTCTCATTCCTCTTTTTCTGTTCTGTGTCTACACAGAATCAGCTTACCTTATTGGGAGCAACAATAAACTTATTTTGGAGACTTTAGCTGGGTTAACTTGAAATATATTATATGAGGAATGAAAATGGTAATAGATAATTAAAACTAGATTTATATTTTTTCTAATTAATTAAAAACTTTTTTTCATAATAACATGGGCACTTTTCAAATAAACTGAAAAGCATTTGAAGAATGAGCCTATCTATTCTTAGATATAGCATGGTTAGCCAATCAGAGTTATAAAGAAAAAAAAAAGCAAGAGAATTTTAAATGAGATAAGAAAATAGAGAAAGAAAGGAGTAGATACTTATGGGCTGAACTGGGTATGCTGTAGGCCTTCAACAATGTGTGTGAGAGTGAGGAGGGAGATCTGTGATTTTATTTGTTTAAGGAACTCCAAGTGAGAACAATCCCTTTTCCATTTCAGATCAGCATCTTTCCTGCAACTTACAATCTAAGAGTTTCCTAGGGTTTGAAGGGTTTGCACAGGGTCACACACTCAGAATGAGTCAGCGCTGGAAGCTGGACTTAGGTCTCTCTGAATCTGAGGCTAGTTTTCTTTACTCAATTCATGTAGGCTCTTGTGGGATTTTTAAAAATATATATTAATAATTAAAATCAATTATTTATATTTAATAATATAATTTTCTGGCTCAAGTAGTATGTTCTTTTCATAAAATTTAGAGTTCAAGTGATATTTTATCATAGAGAAGTCATCATTTGAGAAATAGAATAAGTTGATTTTTTCTTCATTTGATCTTTAGGACAAACATTAATAGTATACAGTCACAGATTTAAAAACAAAAATTCCAAGTTATTCTACTTAGCAGTTTTATCAGATTATCTGCTGAGAGTTGGCTAGGAGAAATGGTTCATTTTATATATCAGTCACTTATGAATAGGGATCTGCTTGATTGGATTTGGGCAAGTAAGCGGGAGAAAGAAGTGAACTAGACTTCCCAAAGTCAAAATCAATTACTTTTCCTCTGAATTTGTCTTTTGCTCTTTCTACTCAAACTATAATTTTAGTCTTTCTGATTTTCTCCTTCAGCAAGTATCTCCTAAGAACCTGGTATTGTTATAAAATAATCTTTATAAACAATATTCTTACACATGTTTGTTGCTAACAAAGAATGGCATTTTGTTATCTTCTGCATATTAACTTTGTATTTTTACATTTTAAGTGTATTTTTTTGAGAGTGGCATGTGGTTGCTATGGCTACATGCTCAATCAGCTTCTATTTTTGTCTTGAAGAGGCCATGTAGTTTTCCATATGAAAACAAAAGCAAGGGATGAGAAGCTTTTCCAGAATCATGAGGTCAGTTTTGTTTTTAATTCCAATTTACCTTCCCCATAGATTGAAGTTAATTAAGCTATTAATTATGATTACTGCAGTTCATTGGTACAGTAACTATAGTGAATTTCCGACTTCTAGTCCTTTTTTCTAGTGTTCACAAAGTCAGGCAGTCTTAGCAGGCATTATTGAGCCACTGACATATCAGTAGCTTGAGTGTGACCTCTATGGACAAAACAAGTATCACAAAGCAATGCAGCTAAGTACAAACATATTATACTTGGGTTAGAAAAATAAATTAGGAAATGGAATAGGAGATTAGAAAACCTGAGTTCAAACCCTGTTTTAGAGACTGAACTGGGATTAACACCAAGGGCAGTGGGTAGAAGAAGCTGAAAAAAGGGTAGTTTTGGCTTTACATGAGGAAAAAAAAAAAAGCAAAGTTAACTATATCCCTAAGTGAAATTGATTACTGGAGAGGCCCTTCCTCTTCAATGGAGATCATCTATTACAGTCTATATCACCACTTATAGAAGATGCTGTAGAGGAAATTTCTTTTTAATTACAAGTTTTACTAGATGACCCTTTGAGATCCCTTTCTATTATGATCTTATCAAGATTCCCCTCTTTTGCAGATTCAAAAGAAGTGTGATCTCTCTCCAATTTTGAGAAGAAAATAGAAATATACTTAGAAATTACAATAACGTTTGCAAAATTATTTCCTAATAATTATGCCCAAGTGATGCAGGGATTAGAACTCTGGGCCTTAGGTCAGGAAGCCTTGTGTTCAAATGTGGCCACAGACACTTAGCAGCTATGTTACCTTGGTCAAGTCATTTAACAATTTTTTGTCTCAGTTTCAAGTGTAAAATGGGAATAACAATAGTACTTACTTCCAAGAGATGTTAATAGGAATGAACAAAATATTATTGGTAAAATACTTAGCATTTGATACCTGGGTCATATTAAACATTTAATAAATGTCTATTCCCTTTCTCTGATATAAATGAACCAAGAGGCCATAAGAGTTTTTATAGTTTACTTAGGGTCACACAAACATTAAGAAAAGAAAAATTATTTTCCTTCAAAATATCGCATTTGGCTTTCTCCCTTTCCCAACTTCTCATGCCTCTTTTGTTCCTTCTGATAACCATGGCAGCTTTCAGAAAGCTGCTATATACATTATCATCAAAGAATTATGGACAGCTTTCATCTGCCATTAGATACAGTGAGTTCAAACAGCAGGCCTTTATAATCATATTGTCCTAATATTTGCTAGAGGCAATCTGTGAGCATGAATGTAAAATACAGAACACAGCAGAACCTATCTGCTATATCTGTGAGGGGTTCCATTTATTCTCCAACAGTTATTATTTTTAACAATCAATACATATTCATTAATCACCAATTATGCCATCTACTATCAAGGGAATCTGCAATACAGGTTCAAAAACTGGAACAGTGCTTACTCATAAGGAGCTTATTAAAAAAATTAAAAGATACCATGGTATAGAGTAGTCTAGGATAGGCTAGAAGAAAAGCTAGATTTGGGACAGATAATTTTATCCAATTGGTTAGTGGCAGCATAATCATCTATTCAAGAACCTTCTTTTGCTCTGTCTGGCTAAGTTGTACCTTCTAAGCAAAGCCTAATGATCCTGCCATTCTTTCAAGTCTCCAGGCTACAAATACGCCTTAAGCATTTTTGATTTCATATTTTTGCTCAAATCTTAATCTCCACAATATCACTCTTTCATCTATGCTTTTAAGTTTGTCATTTTCCTTTTCTGTCATATTAACCAATCTGATAGGTATAGAGTGGTACCTGAAATATGCTTTAATTTGCATTTCTATAATTATAATATATAATATAATAACAGTAAATTAGAGCATTTTTGCTTGACTATGGAGAACTTAGTTTAGAACTGCCTGTTTACATCCTTTGGCCATTTATCAATAGGGGAATGACTAGTATTCTTATACATTCAACTGATTTCTCTCTGGATTTTAGAAATTAGGCCTTTATTAGAGAGACTTGAAATATGTACCATTATAATTACTGTATATTATTTTCCATCCTATTATCCTCTTTTTTACTTTCTGACCACCACATCCCCCAACTTGCTTTCCTTTCTATTGGTTTCACATCCTTCTTTTATCATCTTCCTTTCTTTCTTTCCTATAGGGTAAAAGTTTAATGAACTCAATTGATTGTATATGTTCTTCCCTCACTGAGCCAATTCCAATGAGATTAAGGTTCATGTACTCCCCTCCCCTTGTCCCTCATATTCCCTTCCATTGTAAAATCTCTGAAATGACTCTACTATGTGAGATAATTTACCTCATACTTCCCTCTCCTCCCAAAGTATTCCTTTTTCTCAAGCTTTAATTTTATTTTTATAACACCTCATCATATTCAACTCACACACTTCCTTTTTATGTATTCTATTCTATTATGAATTATCTACTATATTCCTCTTTATATTTCTAACTACCTTAATACTAATAAAGATCTTTGGAGCTATAAGAATGATCTTTCCATGTATGTATGCAAATAGTTTAAGTTTATTGAATATTTTTTGATTTCTCTTTCTGGTTTACATTTTTATGCTTCTCTTGAGGCTTGTATTTGAGAGTCAGATTTTCCATCCAACTTTGGTCTTTTCACCATGAATGTTTGAAATAATTTACATCATCGAATGCCCATTTTCTCCTTGAACGATTATGTTTACTTTTGCTAGGTAAGTGATTCTTGGTTGAAGTTCTAGTTACTTTACCCTCAGGAATATCATATTTTAAGCCCTCTGATCCTTTAATATAGAAGCTGCTAAATATTACAATATCCTTTCTGTGGCTTCGTAATAGTTGCATTGTTTTTTTTTTTTTGGATGCTTGCAATTTTTTCTCCTTAACTCGGGAGTTCTAAAATTTGTCCATGATGTTCCTAGAAGTTATCCTTTTGGAATATCTTTCATGAGGTGATTGGAGGATTCTTTATATTTCCATTTTATCCTCTGATCCTAGAATATATGGGAAGTTTTCCTTGATGATTTCTTGAAAGATTTCATCATTTTAGCTCTTTTTTTTAAATCATCCTTTTCAAGTAGTCCAGTAATTCTTAGACTATATATTCTGGATTTATTTTCCAGGTCAGTTGTTTTTTCAATGAGATATTTTATATTTTCTGATTTTTAAATTAAATAATTGTTTCTTAATATCTCCTAGACCAACCCTAATTTTTAAGGCATGATGTTTCTTGAGCAAGCTTCTGTACCTCCTTTCCTATTTGGCTAATTAGACTTTTTAAGGAATTATTCCCTTAATTGGATTTCTATGCTTTTTAAATTTTTTACTGATTGGACTATTCTATTTTTAAGATATTCATTTCTTCAGTATTTTTATACTTCCTTTACCAAGATATTGACTCTTTTTTTCATGATTTTTCTCAAATCACTTATTTCTTTTCATAATTTATCTTCTAACTTTCTATTTTGATTTTTTCAAATTTTAAATTATTTATTTTTATAGGTTTATTTTTAAAATTTTTATTTTGAATATTTTCCCATAGTTACACATTTCATGTTTTTCCCTCTCCCCCAAGCCCTTTAATCTCCTTTAGCCAATGCACCGTTCCACTGGGTTTTACATCTATCATTGATTAAGACCTAAATACATATTATTGATAGTTGGACTACAGTTATCATTTAGTGTCTACATCCCCAATAATATCCCCATCAGCCCATGTGTTTGAGTACTTGTTTGTCGTCAGTGTTTCTCCTCCCACAGTTTTTTCTTTGAATGTGGCTAGTTTTCTTTCCCATAAGTGTAACATGGAAAATGGCAGGGTGGAAGGACCTGGAGAAATCTGGGTGAGGCTTGACACTTTATCTTGCAGGAATTCCACCCTGCCATTTTCCATGTTAAATAAGTCCCTCAGCCTTGCTCTAGATTCTTGCATTGCTGCTAGTAGAGAGGTCCTTTATGTTTGATTGTACCACAGTGTATCAGTCTCTTTGTACAATGTTCTCCTGGATCTGCTCCTTTCGTTCTGCATCAATTCCTGGAGGTCATTGCAGTTCACATGGAATTCCTCCTGTTCTTTATTCCTTTGAGCATAATAGTATTCCATCACCAACATATACCACAATATATGTTCAGCCAGTCCCCAGTTGAAGGGCATAGCCTCATTTTCCAGTTTATTACCACCACAAAAAGTGCAGCTATAAATATTTTTTTACAAGTTGTTTTATCTATGATCTCTTTGGGGTACGAACCCAGGAATACTATGGCTAGATTGAAGGGCAGGCAGTCTTTTAGAGCTCTTTGGGCATAATTCCAAATTGCCATCCAGAATGGTTGCATCAGTTAACAACTCCACCATCAATGCATTAATGTCCTAATATTGTCACATTGCCTCCAACATTCATTATTCTCCTTTGCTGTAATTTTAGCCAATTTTCTAGGTGTGAGGTGATACCTCAGAGTTCTTTTGATTTGCATTTCTCTAATTATTAGAGATTTAGAACACTTTCTCATATGCTTATTGATAGTTTTGATTTCTTTACCTGAAAATTGCCTATTCATGTCCCTTGCCCATTTATCAATTGGGGGATGGCTTTTGTTATCAAGATTTTTTTCTCAATTAGTTGCTTCCCTTCTAATTTTGATAGCATTGGTTTTGACTATACAAAAACTTTTTTTAGTTTAATGTAGTGAAAATTATTTATTTTACATTTTGTAATTTTTCCAACTCTTACTTGGTTTTAAAATCTTTCCTTCCCACAGATCTGACAAGTATACTATTCTGTGCTCACCTAATTTACTTATAGTTTCCTTCTTTATATTCAAGTCATTACTCCATTCTGAGTTTATCTTGGTATAGGTTTTGAGATGTTTGACCTAATCTCTCCTATATTGTTTTCCAATTTTCCTAGCAGTTTTTGTCAAATAGTGGGTTTTGTCCCCAAAACTGTGTTATTTGAGTTTATTGTAGACTGTATTGCTGAAGTTGCTTGCCCCTAGTCTATTCCACTGATCTTCCCTTCTGTCTCTTCAACAGTACCATATTGTATGATGACTAATGCTTTATAGTACATTTTAAGATCTGGTATTGCTAGGCAACATTCCTTCATATTTTTTTCATTATTTCCCTTGATATTATTGTTCTTTTGTTCTTCCAAATAAACATTGTTATAGTTTTTTCTAAATCTGTAAAAAACATTTTTTATAGTTTGATAGGTATAGCACTAAATAAATGAATTAATTTGCATAGGTTGGTCATTTTTATTATATTAGCTCATCTTACCCATGAGCACTCAATAATTTTCCAATTGTTAAGTTCTAGTTTTAATTGTGTGGAAAGTGTTTCATAGTTGTGTTCATATAATTCCTGTGTTTGTTTTGGCAGATAGATCCCTAAGTATTTTATATTGTCTAGGCTGATTTTAAATGGAGTTTCTCTTTCTAACTCTTCCTGCTATGATGTGCTGGAAGTATATAGAAATGCTTATGATTTACGGACATTTATTTTGTATCCTATAACTTTGTAAAAGTTGTCAATTATTTCCACTAACTTTTTAGTTGATTCTCTAGGATTTTTTAAGTAGACCATCATATCATCTGCAAATAGTGATAGCTTTGTCTCCTCACTGCCTATTTTAATACCTTCAATTTCTTTTTCTTCTCTAATTGCTACTGTGAGTATTTCTCGTACAATGTTAAATAATAGAGGTGACAATGGGCATCCTTGTTTTACTCTTGATCTTACTGGGAATGCTTTTAATTTATCCCCATTGCAGATGATATTTGTTGATGGTTTAAGATATATACTCTTTATTATTTTTAGGAAAGGCCCTTCTATTCCTATACTTTCTAATGTCTTCAGTTGGAATTGGTGTTGTATTTTTGTCAAAGGTTTTTTCAGCACCTATTGAGATAATCATGTGATTTTTGTTGGTTTGCTTGTTGATATGTTCAATTATGTGAACAGTTTTCCTAATATTGAACCATCCTTGCATTCCTGGTATAAATCCCACATCATCATAATGAATAACCCTTGTGATCACTTGCTGGAGTCTTTTTGCTAGTATTCTAGTTAAGATTTTTGCATCTATGTTCATTAGGGAGATTGGTCTGTAGTTTTCTTTCTCTGCTTTTGATCTACTTGGCTTTGGGATCAGTACCATATTTGTGTCATAAAAGGAGTTTCGCAGAACTCCTTCTTTGTTTATTATGTCAATTAGTTGTTCTTTAAAGGTTTGATAGAATTCATTTGTGAATCCATCTGGTCCTGGGAATTTTTTCTTAGGGAGTTCTTTGATGGTTTCTTCAATTTCTTTTTATGATATGGGATTATTTAAGTATTCTATTTCTTCTACTGTTAATCTGCACAATTTATATTTTTGTAAATATTCATTCATTTTATCTAGATTGCTATATTTATTGCCATATAATTGGGCAAAATAGTTTTTAATGATTGCCTTGATTTCCTCTTCATTAGAGGTGAGGTCTCCCTTTTCATCTTGATATTGATAATTTGTTTTTCTTCTTTTCTTTTTTAATTAGAATGCCCAGTACTTTGTCAATTTTTTTTGTTTTTTCAAAGTATCAGCTTCTAGTCTTATTTATTAATTCAATAGTTCTTTTACTTTCAACATTATTAATTTCTCCTTCAATTTTTTATAATATCTAACTTGGTTTTTTTACTGGGGAATTTTTATATATTCCCTTTCTAGTTTTTTGATTTGCATGTCCAGTTCATTGATCTTTGCTCTACCTAAATTGTTAATATATGCACTCAAGGTTATAAATTTGTTCCTGAGTACTGCTTTAGCTGCATCCAACAGGTTTTGGAAGGATGTCTCATCATCGTCATTATCTTCAGTGAAATTATTAATTTTTTCTATGATTTATTCTTTAACTAACTGATTTTGAAGATTCATATTATTTAATTTCCAATTAATTCTTGATTTGCTTGTCCATGTGTCCTTACTAATTGTTATTTTTATTATATTACTATCTGAAAAGGTTCCATTTATTATTTCTGCTCTTTTGTATTTGTTTGCCATGTTTCTATGCCCTATTACATGGTCAATCTTTGTGAATGTACCATGTCCAGCTGAAAAGAAGATGTATTCCTTTTTGTCCCTATTTATTTTCCTCCATATATCTATTAACTCTAATATTTTTAGGATTTCATTCACCTCTCTTTCCTCTTTCTTATTTATTTCTTGATTTTATTCATCTAGATCTGATAGTGGGAGATTGTAGTCTCCCACTAGAAAAGATTTGCTGTCTATTTCCTCCTTGAGCTCTGCCAATTTCTCCTTTAGAAATTTGGATGCTATACCATTTGGTGCATACATGTTGAGTAATGTTATTTCCTCATTGTTTATACTGCCTTTTATCAGGATATAGTTACCTTCCCTATCTCTGTTAATCAGATCTATTTTTACTGTGGCTTTGTCAGATATCATAATGGCTACTCCTCCCTTCTTTTTCTCAGTTGAAGCCCAATAGATTTTGCTCCAGCCTTTGACTTTAAACCTATGAATGTCCACCTGCCTCATATGTGTTTCTTGTAGCCAACATACAGTCGGATTTTGGTTTCTAATCCACTATGATATTTGCTTCTGTTTTCTGGTTGAGTTCATCCCATTCACATTCAGAGTTATAATTATCAGCTATGGGTTCCCCAACATTTTGATATCCTCTCCTAGTTCTTCCCCTTCTTCTTATGCTATTCCATTTTAAACCCGTGGTTTGTTTTAAGTCAGTCCCCCTTATCTCCTCCCTTAGTTTACTTCCCTTTCTATCCCCTCCCTTTTTGTTCCCCACTTTTTATTTTCTAAGGACTAATGAATTCCCTCCATCCTCTCCTACCCTCCCTTTTCTGACCTCCCCACTCCCCTGCTCCCCTTAATTTATCCCTTCTGACTTTCTCTGTAGGGTTAGATAGAATTCTATATTACAATGAATATAGCTACTGTTCCCCATCAGGGTTAATTTTGCTGAGTGTAAGGTTTAAATATTACCTGTTAAGGCTCTCTTCCTCTTCTTCTTATAATAGTATTCATTCCCTCCTCTTCCCATGCCCTCTTTGTGTTGTATGGAATATCATATTTTCCTCATTCATTCAAGTTTCTCTTGGTGCCATCTACTATTCAACCCCCTCTTTCCCCCGAACTGTCTCAACTTAGACCATTTAGTGCTCCAACCTCTCCCTGTGAATAATTTTTCTAATTACTATAATAGTAAAAATTTTTTGAAGATTACACCTAACATTTCTCCATATAGAAAATATAATTTGATCTTATTAAAGCCCTTAAAGAGGCAAATTTAAACATGAGTTTTCTTTCTTTCCCCTCTTTTTCTTATTTACCTTTTCGTGTTTCTCTTGATTTTTGTGTTTGGATATTGAACTTTTCATTTAGTCCTGGTCTTTTCTGTGCAAATACTTGGAAATCTTCTATCTTGTTGAATGGTCATACTTCTCCCTGGAAGTATATATTCAATTTTGATGGGTAGGTGATCCTTGGTTGTAGACCCAGTTCTCTTGCCTTTCTGGATATCATATTCCAAGCCTTGCAGTCTTTTAGTGTGGAGGCTGCCAGATCCTGTGTGATCCTGATTGGTGCTCCTTCGTATCTGAATTGTCTCTTTCTGGCTTCTTATAATATTTTTCATTTAACTTGGAAGCTCTTGAATTTGGCAATTTTATTACTAGGGGTTGTCTTTTGAGGGTTTAGTGTAGAGGGCCATCTACGGATCCTTTCAATGTCTATTTTGCCCTCTTGTTGAAGAACATCAGGGCAGTTTTATTGGATAATTTCTTGTAGTATGGTGTTCAAATTTTTATTAATTTCTGATTTTACAAGAAGACCAATGATTCTGAAATTTTCTCTTCTAGACCTGTATTCTTGACCTGTCATCCTCTCCATGAGATATTTTATGTTTCCTTCTATTTTGTCAGTCTTTTGACTTTGCTTTATTAGTTCTTGATGTCTTGTGAGATTATTGGCTTCTACTTGCCCAATTCTGGTCTTTAGAGACTGATTTTCTCTTATAATCTTTTGATTTCCCTTTTTGGTTAGGTCTATCCTGTTTTACAACTGTTTACTTTTGGTATCCAATTTGCTTATCAATTCTTTTGATTTGATAAAATCTTTCTGCAATTTGGAGTTTCTTTCTTTTAAACTGTTAATTTCCTTTTGAGTTTTTCCCCAGTTTTGTTGCCAAATCTCTTCCATCTTTCTCATGGTCTTAGATTTGAACTCTTCAAGAGCTTGTGATCAATATTCATTTTTTGGGGAAGGTTTGGATGTGATTCCTTGTTTGTCCTCCTCTACTGTCTGCTCTGTTGTCTGGATTTTTTCTGTGTAAATGTTATTGACTGTTAAATCTTTCTTCTTGTTCTCTCTTGAGTGGTTCTTGGGCATTAATTCCCATTATTATTATGCTGCTTTTCTTTCTCAGTCTGAAGTCTTGGTGAGGCAGGAAGGCTCTCTGTCTATTGAGTTGTGGAGCAGTTTTTGCCTGAGTCACAGTGCAGTGCTGCCCCTCTCAGGTTTATCCTCATGCCCAAGGTCTGCACTCTTAGGGCTCCCTGGGTATCAAGTCTAGCTGTTCTCAGAGTCAAACTTCCTGATGGTTCCCTTGCTTGTTCTTCTGCCTGAGGCTTCTTTAAGAGTCTCAGCATGCTTCCACTCTTAGGCACCCCTTTGTGCTAGGTCCATGCTCAAGGTTGGTACCCAGGGTCCACGCTCAAGGTCTGCATTCAAAGTCTGCTTTCTTTAACCTCCTGGGTTCTTAAGTGTTGCTGTTCTCAGGATCCTGTCCTTGGTGGTCCTAGGTAGCTGCCAAGAACTTAATTAATGCCCCAAGATTGCTCTATTTCTTGTGTGCTGGCTTTGACATTGTAGGTGGTGTGTGTGTGTGTGTGTGTGTGGGTTGACCTACTTATATTTTACTGAGAGCTATTTCACACCCTCATAAATTGAAAATGCCCAGATCCCATGTACCTTCAATGTTGTGCTCTATGGTGGGGCCCTTCATTCATCTGGATTTGGTTTTTGTGTTGTTTTGAAGTGTAATGTGTAGGTGGGTTAGGAGAAATAAGCGCCCTGCTTCTACTCTGCAGCCATCTTAACTTGAAAGTCATTCTATTTTGATTTTTTTTAATCCTTTTTGATCTATCAATTAATTAATTTTGGACTTGAGAAAATTCACATTTTTCTTGGAGTTTTTGGATGCAGCAGTATTCATATTGTTTTCTTCTGAGTTTGTTTTTTTCTTCCCTGTCACCAAAATAACTGTTTATGTTTAGTTTTTTTCCTTTTTTTCATTTTCCAGATTTTTTCTCTTCTTTTAATTAAAAAAATCCTTTAAAATTGTGATCTTTAACTGTAGTGAATGTGGTACTGTTCCAAGCTTCAGTTTCTTTGTGCAACTGCCTTCAGAAATAGCTCTGGGGATCTATAAGTATTCAGCTCTTTTAAGATGGTGCAATGAAAGGAGTTATGTGTCTAATAGTATCCTGGACTGGACTCTGGTCTTTAAGGAACCAAAAGCAATCTTTTTTTTTGCATTGGAACTGTAACCAAGTTCCCCTGTTCCTGGTAGCTGGAAGCACTAGTATATAGTAGTGTTCCTCCTCTCCCTGAGACTGTGCCCTCAGATTGTGACCTGGTTTTGCTTATGAGCAGTGTTACAAGCTTTAGTCTTGCACCAACATTCAACAAAAGGATGCCTCTAATCTTCTAGTTGTCTGACCACCCTCTTTCTATCTGTGGATGTGAGTTCCAAAAAGTCTTTGCTGATGATTCAGCTGCCCTCAAGTCCTGTTGCTGTGCTGGGGCCTAACTTAGGGTGCTGCTTTGCACTCCACTTACACCTTAGTTCACTAGATCTTTTGTTCTTGAGTTTTAAGTAGTTTTGTGCTGAAAGCTTATTTGAACTGAAAGTCCATATTTTTGTAGATAATATTGCTCCAGAATTCATTTTGAAGCAGTATATCAGAGGTTTTTGATAGGTAACTTGGTAGAGATTAGGTGGATCTTTGTACCTTTTCTTGCCATTTTGGCTCCCCATCTCTACTTTCAAAGCTTAGAACTGAAGTGATTTCAGACTCATCATTTTACAAATGAAGAAAAAGTAAGTCTCAGAAAAGTTCAGTACTTTGCCCAAGGATACATAAGTTGCTATGTGGTGCAGAGAGTAAAATGCTAGAACTATAGTCAAGGAGGCATGAGTTCAAATCTGTCTTTAGAAATTTTTAGCTATGTGACCCTTAGAAAATATATACCCTTCAAAAGCCTACTCTTCAGCTAAAACTCAGCTCAAATGACAGTTATGGAGTCTTTCAAGATTTTAAAGTGAGCTTTGAGTTCTTGCTTCTAAATTCCTAGATTACTTTGGACCAATCAAATGACACATCTTCAGCCTCACACTATTTATTTATATTCATCTTGTCTTGCCTACCAAACCATATCCTCCATGAGAAGAACCTGATAGATAAATAAGCCTAAGACTTTGTCTCTCCTTTTGTTGGTAGTTATTGTGAAAGCATTGTAGGGCATTGAATATTTTCTGTAGTACAGCTGGCACAGACTAAAGGTTCCTGGAGCTCTTCTGATCAATTTTACCTCACAGGGCTACCTATCAAGCATGAGTATCGCATTCAAGTTTAGAAAACCAAAGCAGAAGAAGCACCCAGGGTTTTGATGTATTGACTCAGGCTTACCTGTTGGGAACATAATCTAGCTGTCAAATAGAAACAGTTGCTATAGATGCCAGTTGGGAATATGGAGAGAAGTCTCTCTTCTCTCTGCCCCATTACAGGAAGTGTGTGTGTGTGTGTGTGTGTGTGTGTGTGTGTGTGTGTGTGTGTGTGAGAGAGAGAGAGAGAGAGAGAGAGAGAGAGAGAGAGAGAGAGAGAG
>NC_058130.1:652472271-652551189 GCF_016433145.1 Gracilinanus agilis
GGGTGGACATGACTGAGGGTGTAGACTCGAAACTACCACACCAATGCAACTACCAACAATTTGGAAATTGGTCTTGTTCAAGGACACATGACAAAACTAGTGGAAACGCGCATCGGCCAAGGGTGGGGGGGGTGCGGGGGGGGGTTGAAGGGGAAAGGGGAGCATGAATCATGTAACCATGTTAAAAATGAATATTAATAAATGTTAAAAAAAATAAATAAAAATAAAAAATAAAATTAAAAAAAATTATTTACTTATTAAATAAATAAATAATTCTTATTATTTCTTGATGTCTCATGAAGTCATTAGCTTTAATTTCCCAATTCTAATTTTTAAAGACCGAATTTCTTCAATGACTTTTTGATCCTTGTTTTTTAATTGTTTCATTCTTCTTTTCAAGCCATTCTTTCTATTTATTTACTTTTTTGTCTCATTTTCCAGTTGGTCAATTCTGACTTCTATTAATGTGTCTGTTTTCAGATGACATATTTTGTTTTTTACGCTATTTTCCTTTTTCCATTTTTCTTCAACCTGTCTTATCTAATTTTTGAATTCCTGTTTGAGCTCTTCCAGACCTTGAGTCATATTCCTTGGATTTTTTGAAAGTTTTGCTTGAAGTTCCTTGTATCTGATCAAACTCTGTTGGTCCTGTTCTTTGTTCTTTATCCCTGTAGAAGCTTTCAGTCCTTGCCACCTTTTTCCCTCACAGCCCCCCCCCCCACTACACTCCTCCTTTGTGGATTGTAAACTCTCTGTGTTGGTTTACTGGGTCAGGACATTTGAGCTCCTCTGCCCTGGAAGGAATCTTCAGTATTCTCTCTCCTCTGCTAGTATAATGGATTAGACCAGTTGAGCTGACTTGGGTGCTAATCTTCCCTGAGGTTAAATCTTCATGTGGCTAGCATAAAGTTCCTCCCTCCAAGATGCTGTCACAGCCTTGGACTTTGCATAGTGTATCTGAAGTGCTCCTCTGTGTTTGGCAGCCCTGTCTGGGAATCCCACAGTTAGGCCACTTCTGATCAGAGGTCTCAGTGCAGTAGGTAGGGGAGAGGTGTAGGATCTCTTCCTTATTCCATGGAAATCAAATCTCTGGTTTCATTTCAAGTTGTGTTCAGCAGGAGAGTCATTTGGCTCCATCTTGTTGCTGGGTTTGAATTTCTATCTTTTTGAATTACTTTTTATAGATTGGTATAGAAGTATAGTTAGAGAAATTTTGGCTTTTGCTGTTCCTAAGCTGCCATCTTGACTATCCCCTCAAGTAATATTTCATAAATATATTCATGGATATGCTACCCCCACTTATAGTGATGTTTCTAGTAAACTAGTCACTTTCATGAGGATTTGGTTTAATTAAAATTAGAAAATATTCATTACTTCCCTATGATGTTGAGGACAATAAAGATTAACAACACTTGATTATTTACTCTAATGAGCTTTCCTCTGGTAGACCTGAAAAGGAAAAATAGGTTTTTAACTGTTTCAATAGATGGAGGAAGGAAGGTCATTTGTGGAAGTGCATAAAATTTTTCTTAGAGAGAACCATAGATAATATTGAGGCCATTCTTTCATTTTTTTATATGAAGAAATTGAGACCAAGAAAAGTATCTGATTGCCAGAATCTGTAAGACAAAAGATAGGGTAGGACTGGAGCTGTTATTTCTTTGGCATGAGTAAATTTCAGAAAAATAAATTTTGGTTTACTAATTTAGATATATATTTCTTTGCAATTTAGTTTTAGAGAGTTGCCTATGCAATGATTAGGGGACATGCTCAGGACCACATAAAATGTATATCTTATTGTGACTGTAATGATTCAAATGTCAGTTTTCTGTCCCTCACATGATGCTGGCTCTTTTCAAGCTCTCACATATAGATTTAAATGAATGTGTGTGTGTGTGTGTGTGTGTGTGTGTGTGTGTGTGTGTGTGTGTGTATAAAGTGTATGATTAATTTGCTCATAAAGGCAGTGTGATTTGAAATTTTCTGATTTGTATTCTATTGTTATTGCTTTTTGTTTGTTTGTTTGCTCAATGGTAGGGATGAATTTCTTTTGATCCATAAACACTCTATCACCTGGATACCCTTGCAATCCTGAACATGTATTTTTGAGACAACTGGCTAGATTGAGGAGAGCAATCTGTTTCCATGGAATAGAGAAATGCTAATGGATTTGCCTAGGAATTGAACTCATGACCTTGGCCTCAATCACTAGGCAGGTTCTCTTACAAAATGAGCAAGCCAGCCAAAGCCTATTTAAATAATTCAAAAAATGAAAGTACTTTAATGAAGTGATGAAAACCCTGACTTCTGAAATGCTGAGCGAATGCCTGCCTTTGTGCATACATTACTGAATGAAGATTAATACCTCCCTCCTGCCCTCTTGTATTTAACCATGGCCAGACTGACCTGTTTTCACTTAAATTAACTAAAGATTTTGGAGAATAATGGCTTCAGGAAATATTGTACAGAGCTATCCCTTTCTCTGAGTATCTTTTGCATCCCAAGAACAAAATAACTTCTGCTTGTGGGTACAGTTTGGGGCTCTCAAGATATCTAGTGAAAAATAGATTTAAAGACAGATTCTACAATGACTCAACCTCCTCATTTAACAGAGGTGAAACTAAGGCCCAAATTAGGTGTTTTTTTCAGTGTCACAAAAGTAGAAAATGGATCTAAGATTTGAATATAAGTTTTCTTCTATGAGTTCCTTTCCAGTTTTAAATTTATGATATTACAATATTATTCCTAAATCATTATTATTTCCATTTCATCCCAGTTATCTCTATTCCTGAATATATTATGAGATGATTCATTTTAAAGGTGGTTGTGGCCTTGTAGACCATTTATTCCAACCTTCTAAAGTTACCTAGAGACAAGTGTGTATGAACATTATTAATTGATATCCAGGGCCATAGTGCTAGTTAGTGGCAGAACCAGGAAATCAGTATTTAAATAAAGGGATCCTTATTCCAAATCCATTGCTTGTTCCAGTTATTCATACAATTAAATCATGATCATCATTGCCTGATTCTTATCTGGTAAACTAGCTGTGATTTAAGTTTCACCTTTTCCTAAAGAATGCAGGACATTTATCTCTGAACAGGGCCAGAAATGTAGCAGTTAGACTGAGATAATAGAATTATAGTTTTAGAGTTTATAGGAGCTTCTGGAGCTATTGCATTCAACACCCTCAATTTATACATGAAGAAAATGAGACTCAGAAAGGTTAAGTAACTTGGCTGAACTCCCATAGTAAGAATCATAAAGGAGGATTTGTACTTTGGTTTTTCTGATTCTAAGCTCAGTATTCCTATCCATTGAACCATGAAGTAGAGCCTAAGGAAATGTCCATTTGAGGGAATTAGACAAGTTCCAGAAAGCTGAAATATCTAGAAGATAAGACCTGATTCTTTGGAATTGTAAGGAACGTGGAGACATTTGATCTATTAGTTGTAATACAGCGAAGAATTCTTGAGCAAAGCTGAGGAAGGTAAATGAAGATGAGTGTCTTGAGTCATGATACATCAGATTATGAATGTAAATATGGGTAAACAATCATCAGAGTACAAAGGCTTAAGTCCATTGATGGAAATCTGGATTCAGATTCTTTGCTCAAAAAGTCTATATTTTGGGGGCAGCTAGGTCTATCAGTGGATTGTGAGACAGGCCTAGAAATGAGAGGCCCTGGGTTCAAATCTGACCTCAGATACTTTCTAACTGTGTGACCCTGGGCAAGCCACTTAACCTCCATTGCCTGGCTTTTACAATGCTTCTGTCTTGGAATCAATACATAGTACTGATTCTAAGAAGGAAGGACAGGGTTCTTTAAAAGTTTCTCTTCTTCTCTCAGAATATCAGCACCCAGGCTCTGGTGGGACCTAACCATGGCAATAGTGATATGAACTCTGGTATGACTATGTGAAATATTTTTCAGAGTATCCATTGATGTGAAGAATTTTTTTTCCCAAAAATTCTACCTTTAAATTAGCAAATTAAGGAATAGAGATGTCAATTGATTATAGCCAAATGCATTGGGAGGCATAAGCATCAGAAATGCAACCTTTATAAATATATCTATTTCATATATACTGCTTCCCATTTTCCATATTCAACATTAGTTATCTATTTAAAATTATCAAAAATAAAATGAAGAAAAAATTAAAATGTGCGAGGGTGAGAGAGAGAGAAACAGATACAGATACAGACACAAACAGACAGAGAAGCAATGATTTTATCAAGGATGCAGTACACAGTGATGCAGAATAGGAAATCATTTATAATTTTACTCAGGAAATGAGGCATTAATCAGCTTTCCCATGGTCACATAAAGATACATCACACGCAGAACCTCAACCCAAATCTTTTTAATTCCAAGCTTGGCTATCTACCTCCATAGCACATTTTCCATTACAGATTCTACAGAAACTGATTCTACATTCAGCCTAATTACCAAAGACAGTGTCAAAGAAAATTAGAACCTGAAGTCTTTTCAGATCATTTAAATTCCATGTAGTTAATGCAAATATTTGAAGATCTTTACTTAACCTTGTGGAAGTTCAAATAAATGATTATTCATATATATTTTCCTCTCTCCCCCACAAAATATTGTACCTTGAAAGCATTTACAGGACTTGGAAGCTCAATGGCTATTTGTCAACTATAAGATAAAATAAAGTTTATTGCCTTTGTTTCATATCACCTGGTTAAGATATTCAGAATCTATTCTATGACTATATAGAAGTCCACAATCTTTGGTGTGTACCACTTAGTGTTACACAGACTACTTGTCAATCCAGGGCCCCATTGTGTATCCTGTACTGAAATGTCCAGAAATGCTTGTTTTAGAAGCTGAATCTCTGGCTTCCTTTAATGAAATTCTTTTCTCTGAGTTTCTTCAGCCAGAGATGCAATCATTATTGAGACTCAAATGTGAAAATGTCACCCATCTACCATGAATCTTGCATGAGTATCTTTAAGTGCCTATTTTCTTCTTTTAGGTTTTATTCATCTTAATTCTGAATCCTTTCCTATTTCCATGAAGAAATTGATGCTCTCTGAATGTAGAAAATGGGAAGCAGTGGTCTAGTCTCTTCCTTTTTTTGAGGCAAAAAGAGAACAATATATAAATAAGGGAAGGTCATTTCTATGACCTCCCTAGTAGACATGTATCTCTAGGAAATATCTGTTACCTTATTGTGGGTATACTGAACATATTTATTTAACAAAATCTGAACCATCTAGCTCAATTTTGTCAGAGATTGATCCTTATCATTAATAAAAAGATTCAATATGAGAATGAAAACAAAGCATATTCAAGAAGACACAAATTCCTCAGAGAATTTCCAATATTATTTTTGTCTTTCTGTGCAAATATTAAACCAGAACACCTTGGAATGACCAAAGCAAAATGGAGTTGGGAGTTAAATAGATAAGCTATTATCAAAGTCAGTTGAGTATTTCAATTACTACATTTGTCCCATGAAGGCAGCTAAGAGGTGCTGTGGATAGAATGCCAGCCTGGAGTCAGGCAGATTAAATTTCTGAATCCAAATCCAGCCTTGAATATTTATTACCTGTATGACTCTGGGCAAATCACTTAATCTGATTTGCCTCAGCCTCCTCATCTATAAAATGAGCTAGAGAAGGAAATGGCATACCATTAGAGTATCTTTGCTAAGAAAACACTAAATGGAGTCACAAAGTGTTGGGACATGACAAAGCACTGGAACAACAATAACAGCACTTTGTGCCATGATACAGGAAACTTAGGTGAAGCCTTGAATTTGATGTTATTCAGGTATATCACCAAATTTGTGGATTTGGCTCAGGAGCATTATCCTTACCTTAGTTGATAAGCAAGCCTATGCTGTGTAGGTACAAAACAATGTTGTAAAGTAGGGAATCTATTTCTAGGACACTACTACCTTCCAATTTCAACTTCCCTCTCTCTAGGCTAGACACTTCTGACCCATATGATCCTCTTGCTTTCAGTTAGATGGTAACTAAGCTTGTCTAAAACATTAGCTAAAATATCTTAATTTACTTCTCCTAATAAAAGTGTTCATATTTAATAAGAAAAACTCAAAGTCTAAATAAGGGAACTTCTGGCTAGATGGTACAGTGAGATATTTGGTTGCTTCTAAATCTAGCTCCCCACCACCAAACCACAATATTAGGAATATCTCAAACATAACAATAAAACTGATATTAACAAGAAGAGAGGAAAAGAAACAAATCATCAAAAGATAATGACCACAGGAAAATAAAAAGGAATATTCAGAGACCCACATTTCTGGTAGGCATTTTTAGCTGCACTCAACAGTATGTCTCTTCACTGCTGGCCCTTTTCTCTGAGTTTGAAAAATGCTTGTGATAATGTCTGTATTTATCTCAGTGTTTTCTATCCTTTAGAGGTCTGGGTATTAGAGCCAATTTGAACTAGAGTCAGAAATGTCATTTTCAGTGTATTTACACTTTGGAAATTGGCAAATGTTATGAGTTAGGGATTGATTTTTTTGGCTGTCTATATTAAGAAAGTTATGAAGAAAATGTTACTAACGAAGATAAAACTGAAATGTTTGTACATTTTTTCTTCAGATCTAGTTGTTAAACATTTATTGATGTACAGTGATACCTCACCTATTGAGAAAATTATGTTCTAGAGACCCCCATGATAGATAAAAATCCACAAAGATGGCATTATATATATATATATATATATATATATATATATATATATATGCTTTAAAAACACTTCTCAGTCTCCTATAAACCTTTTCCACACTCTTATTAACCTTTCACCAACTCTTATAAACACTGAGCCAATCAGTGCCCAGGATACAGAACACAGCACTGCGGTGGGTCGCCTTTCATTCCATCAGCCAATAATGTGCTGTGTACAATCTCATGTTGGCAAACTTATGCAAGGGTTATTGATATATTGCCTTTCCATTGTGTACAGTATGGTATTCATATGCAAAATCTCATGATATAGGGAACACTCTGCCATACAGAATTAGATATATTTGTTTTTAAAAATTGCAATATAGTGAAGCTGTGGTAAGTGAACTGTGATATAATGACCATGATATGACCCAGACTGAATTGCTTACCAGCTCTGGGAAGTGGAAAGGGAAAAGGGAGCGAGAAATTTTGGATCAGATAACTTTAGAGAACTTATGTGGAAATTTGTTGTTAAAATAAAAATAAATAAATATTGCAAAATAAGGAAAGGAGATGTTTTCTGAAAAAGAGAGATTAAGAATTAGAAAAGAAAGTCAAATAGTAAAGAATTGCTAATGATAAAAAAATATCAGTGGATGGACACAAGTGATCTCTATATGACTAGAAAACTTGAATTTAAAGAGATGCAGGAAACTAACACAAGGTTTGCAGATTTCCAGGAAACTAAATGGAAATAAAAACTAATCTATAATTCACTACAGTGATTTCATTATCAAGCCGTAATATCTCTGGTGTTCAAATCCTTTCAAGACAACCTGCTTTCCCCCAATCTGCTTTTCTTACACTTCTTATCCCCATTCCCAACCTTCATATTTCAAGCTCTAATAGCATTGGTGACCTTGCTATTGTTTAAACGTGACCCTCAATCTCCAGCCACTAGGAATTTTCACTATCTAGCTCAGCTCTGTATGTATGGAATGCTCTCACCTCTGCCTCTGGGATTTCTTGGCTCCTTTTAAATAATACAGTCCCACTTTCTTCCAGTTGTGTTTTCCAATTCCTTTTCATTGTAATGCCTTCCCTCTGTTAATCATTTCAAATTTGTTCCATAAATAGCTTGTTTTTATATCGCTATTTGTCTGTAATCTCCCCCATTGGATTGTGAGATACTCTTGGTTGGGGAGTGTAAGGTTTAAAAAAAGGCTTTATGTATCCCCATCACTTGTCACAGTGCCTGGTATATATCATGTACCTAATAAATTCTTATTGATTTGACCATGTCCCTTCCCTCAGAAGACAAAAAGATAATTGCCTTTTTGTCCCCTCCCCATAATTCTCTTTTTCCTTCAACAAATGAGGTTATCAGCAAAAATGGCTCTTTGATTTTTATTTTGGGTGCATTTATATGTGGTTTTTATATAACTCACCTTTAGGCAGTGCTTTAGAAAAGGATTAGTGCTGTTTTAAACTTCAATAACTTAAGTTTTAAGATTTTAGGCCTTAAAACTGACTAAGATTTTTGGATACTGAGAAATATTTAATGTAAGGTATACTTTAAAGTATATTTAAGTTATATTTTACCTTATTTAACAGATATAAATATATGTGTATTTGCACATGCATAATATATAAATATAGATGTATACATACACATATATGCATGTAAATGTTCTTATGGATTACTTTATATGCATATATATCTATGTGTGTGATTTGTGTGTTTGTATGTGTTTGTGTCTTAAGATATCCTTCAGATTAGTGCTTTCTTCTAGCAAACCTACATAGTAGTTAGTACAAGTAAAACTATCCCCATCATATACATTAGCAAAAGCTCTAAAGAGTTAAGTGACTTAATTGTAAAATGAGAAAATAAATTGAAAGGAAGTCGTCAAAACCTCAGAGATTACCAATTTAACATCTTAAAAGAACCAACAAGCTATTTAGGAAAGTAGATATAGAGCTATATTATTAGATACAGGATGTATAAACATCTTTCTGTTTAATTTCCTTTACAGTTAAGAGAAGTCAAAGGGCCTGGATTTGTGACCATTCATTTCTCATAAGGCTACTTACTTGTGCAAGAGCTTACCAGAACAATCTTTCATGAGTTTCCAACTGCTAGGGGTGAACATGATAAAAGGAGGAGAGGGAAGTTTAAGCTGAAGTTAAATTTAACTTAAAATGATTTATTACCAATTAGTTCTTATTGAATAAACTATCTCACTAACAGAATCAATAGCACAGGCATGATTCTTAGTGTAGTTAGAGCATTAGACAGGAAGAGACATATTAGCTAAAATTCACAAATGTAAATTTTTATGAAGAATGTAATATCTATAATAATTTTAAAAAGATCTAGGTCAGGGAACATTTTATTAATATATATACATATATAATATTTAAGATGTAGTTTAGCATTCTTTCCCATCTACTCCTTTGTTACATGTTCTGTAGTTACAATATTTTCCATATAAATTTACTTTATATTAAAAAACTGGATCTAATTTATGTTGTATTTTGTGAGTGTAGAGACTAGGAGAGGAAATGAGCAATGATTTACTGGCATAAGTGATTCCTGGAGTGGAACCTCCTTTCATCGGTGCTGGTTGGCAGCTTCTCTGAAATGTATAATCTTTGAGAATTTTCTGGGTCATTGATGAGAAGTTAGATGATGGTCTCTGGGGTCTAAATTTTTCACTTTACAGTTGAAGAATTTAAGTCCCAAGGTGTTTAAATGACCTCTAATATCATTCAGGTATTAGGCATTAGAAGCACTATTTGAATACAGAGTCACAGATCCAGTTTTCTTTCTCCTCTACCACTGGTTACACAATGAATATATATTCCAGGAAATACTTCAGCCCAAGTCTTCCTGACTCCAATGTAGTTTATCTAGTAATAACAGTATATCTTTCTGTCAGTTTGTTTCTCTATCTATTGATATCTATCATTTGTTTGATTGAACATTCAATCAACAGATAGCTATAACCTTAGGTTTTATAAAGTTGGCTTGGTTGTTGTCAACATCCCTTATTGAACTTAAAAGACTTACTACAACTACTTACACAACTAATTATGCATTCCAGTAGAAAGTGGAAGGTAAGACTCTCCTAATTTCAGGTCAATGGACATCCAGTTTATCATGTTATCTATTTCTGAACAATATTTTAAATTAACAACAAATTAATCTGGGTCTGAGAATTGCCTTTATAAAAATTTAAAATGTGTATAAAACAATTAGAATCCAGCTGCCTGGAAAGCCATTGAGTAATTTCAATATTAATCAACTAGTATATGTGTTAATAGTACTTTCCCTTTTCACCTCCAATTTCTAGTTTTTTTCCGTATTTCTTTAAGAATCAACTCAAACCCAGTCTACTTCATGACACTTTTACTGCTTCCCTCCTTCCTGGAGCTATCCCTCTAGGACTACCTTTCACTAACACTGTGTGTATTTTCTATAAACATAATTATTTGCTTGCTCTCTTTCTCATTAGAATGTGAACAGAAGAGTCTTTTACTGTATAGAAGTTTATTGACTATTTTTATTGTATGGCACTGTACTGTGGGATCCATATTGCTGAGAGGGGTTCAAGCTGCAGCACAGAATTCCATAGTGCCCCCTAGAACTCTAAGAGATGGGGCAGTTAAACACAGTTGGAGTAGTGGTATAAAAAAGGCAGGTCACCCTTCTTGCAGGGGCCTGGTCCTGGTCCTGATCCTGGTGCTGTCTTTTTGCTCTTGAATCTGAGCAGAGGGGTGATCTGTGTGGCTCTGAGCTGAGCCATTCAGTCTCTGACAGCCAAAGCTGTTTTACTTTGTTAGACCTTCAAGAAATACCACAGTCTACTTTAGTTTAGGTATCTAGGTTTAGAAAGAAGAATATTTAGAGGCTTAGAGAGGAGATTAGCCATTCAAGATACATTTTCCCCTTTGGGGGGAGGGGCAGCTTATTTGACATAGCTGTATTAGGTAGCTTTCTCCTTACCTATCAATCCTAAATCATTTCCCCCCTTCCCATTTCCTGATATCATTAAACCCTTATCATCTCGGAACAGGGTCTGGATACAGATAATTTGGGGAAATACATCCTCCATTAGTCAAGTTTCTCTTACTAGTGGCCCTGAAGTCTATCCTAACCTCTGAGCCAGTGAGCTTTTAAGACATCAAGCTTCACCTATTCTATCCTGTGAGGAAATAATACAGAGAAATATAACATCATGAGGAGTTTAGCCTTTCCCCACTTACCATCTTGGCTCAGAAGTTATCAAGCTAGATTATTCATCATTACCAAGCTGTTAACTCTCTTCCAACTGCTTGGAGGGAGGGGGGAGGAGAAGGAGTACTCCTCAAGTTCCTGCCCCTCCCTTCCAGTCAAGCCTGTTTGTGTTTCTCCAAAGACCTGGGATTAGGGAGACTTCAGTATCACTGACCCCTGTCATCTTACAGTTTCCCTAATCCTACAGAACACATAGGAGATATTTAATAAAAGTTGAAGGTATAGGGAAAAAAGAGCTTTCTCCTCACCTTTTTCCCCCTGCCTTTTCTACAGTTTCTTAAATGGATCCAAAATAAGCTTAAATTCTTTCTCTTTCTCTTTCTTTCCTACCTCTTTACACATATACATAATCTTTTAGTAAATATAAAGACACTTTATAGAATGATAATTATAATTATAATTCTTGTATTCTGTGCTATTAAAGAGAGGATAATATTTTTATAGCCCCTGTAAGAAAATGTTTAAAAACAAATATTATTACATTTGTTTCACATCTAATTCTCTTTATGTCACTTCTACCCATTCTTTTAAGTTCTGACCTCAGGTACTAAGCAAAACAAGTCACTGGTTCAACAAGGGGTAAAGTTGTAAGAGAAGGAATGGGAGGAGAGAGAAAAATAGACATGAGTAAAAAATAGGAGATAATGAAGGTTACTTGGAGATCTTTTGACTTTAGAACTTTAATTGGGGAGGAGAAGTTTGGGAGAAATTGAAGAAAATTTTGAGATCAGCTCAGAATGAAGGAAAAGTGAACATCAGCCTGAGGAAGGACTCAATATGAAAAAGGATACTAATTAAGGGGAAAGGTCCTGAAAGGGGTCTAAAGGATAAGGAAGAAATAATTGCTAAGCCAATGCCAATTAATATTCATTGTTAAGTTTGACAAATTGGTACAATAAATTTAGAATTAAAATGAAATGACAAAACAAACAAGACCTTAGTGAGAGAAAAAGATTGTCAAGTAATTAAAATAAGATAAAATGATACAAAGATGTTAATGAGAATGCTGAGTAATAAATTGTAAACAACTATGAGCAGCTGGGAATTTAAAAAGTCTAAGGATTTCATCTGCATCAATAATAGAACAAAATTACATTACATTGTAGCAAATATGCATTGTTTGTATTCTGCCATAGTGTCAGTGGAAGGGTTCAACATATATGCTGTTTTTTCAAGGTCAAGAGATTGTGGAACACCTTTCTATGCTCCAGGTTATCAAGTATGATGAAGATAAGAGGTAGAAGAGGAGAAAAATTTGAAATTGAATAACATCAACAAGAAATTGTCCATATTAAAAGATTAAAATGGCATGCAGAAGGAGAGGAGTCATCAACAAGAATTTAAACATCTACTTTATACTGTACTAAAGTCTGGGAATACAAAGAATGGAAAAATACTTCTTGCTTTCATAAAATATTTTATAATAAATATTTTATAAATAAATTAAATTTCATAATAAAACATGAAAAATAATTATGTACAAATAAGATATTTACAGGATGAATTGGAAATATTCAACAGAGGCATGGCATTAGTTTTAAAAGAAATTGGAAAAGAGTATTTGCAGAAAGTGGAATTTTAGCTGGGACAGAAGATAGTCAAGGAAGTCAAGAAGTAGAGATAAGTATGGAGAGAATTCTCTCATGTGGAACATCCAGTGGAAATACACATAATAGGGAGATGGAGTTTCCAGGGCAAAAAACAGCAAGATAGACATTGTCAATATGTCACAGAGTTCATAGGGAATACTAAATTATGAGAGGATTGTAAATGTAGGAAAGTTCCAGTTTATGAAGGACTTTGAATGCCAAACACTGGATTTTATGTTTTATACTGAAAGTGATAGAAAGTCACTGTAGTTAATTGAGTAGGGTTATGGTTTGGCAACTGAAGAGAGGATGAACTAGAATGAAGAAGACTTTTATCAGAGTGATCAGCTAGATGGCTATTGCAGTACTTCAGATCTGAAGCGATTATGGCCTTTACTAGTGTTAGGGGAGAGAAGAAAATATGTATGCGAAATATTATAAAAGTAGAATCAATAGGACTTAGCAACTTCTAATATACTGTGTAAAAAGGATGGATCAAGGATTATATGTAGTTTGCAGATGACTGGGAGAATGGTAATAAATGAAGAAGGGACAATATTGGGAGAAAAGAATAACCATGGATAATGAAGAAGATGATGATGCTGATAATAACCACTAGTAGTTGTTTAAAGGTTTCTAGAGTCATATATTTTAATGAATTTCATTTTTACAAGAAAAATTAGCTAATATAAAGGAATTGAGGTACAGTGAGTTTCAGTCAGTTGATGTAAGGGGAGACATCCAACAGTTATTAGAGAAAAATGAATGGTGATAACTACACCTTGAAAAATATGGAAGCAGACATTTGTTTAATTGATAACAATACTAGAGAGGCCGATGACATTCATGGGACATATATAACCAAAATAGACAACTTAAGACTTCTCAAAATAAATGAATGTTACCTTATTTCTAGTGATTGACATAAGTATAGAAGTTATAGAAGATGTAGTAGGAGGACAAAAAAGATTAAATTATTAACAGTGGTTTTTTACATCTTGTATTATACATTACACCTTCATTTCTAAGAAGTCACCCTAAGTAGCTAGTGACCTATACTGTCATTAATATGGTCAGTTCTTTTGCTTCAAAATCATAGCTGTAGGTGGAAAACCCATGTTGTAGCAGTTAATGTTAGGGCAGAATAGACACATATTAAACCTTATTACTATTATTATTGTAAATAATAATATAAATAAACATCATCCAAAGGAATGGTTTTCAATTATCCACCAAATCTTTAATAGCACCATATTTAATGGACAGGACCCAATTGAATATGAGAAATACAATATATTTATGATTTACCTCACAGAGTACAACATGTTAAACATAAAAGTACAATGCATTTATTTGATCTGTGATTCATTTTCTAAACGGATTCCCTATCCAAATCATTGAGATAGACTACTAGTGTTGAAAGAACTCTAAAGTTAAATGAGAAGCCTAAAGCTTGACTCTCAGTTATTCCACTTAATAATTTTGTGGCTTCGGGAAACTCACCAACCTGTCTCACTAAACATAATTATAACTTATGTTCAACCAGCTTGGTGGGACATGCCAAAGCTGTCATAGATTTTGAGAAGCTAGGTTCACTCAGATGACATAATAAAGCACTGGAGTAGAACATTTTTGAGCAAAGGGCTTTATTTTGGTAGATTCAAATGATGTATTGTTCTCACATTCACTGTCACCTTCCCACTCAATTCAGTTAGCAGTCTTCCCTTAGATGCTGGAAGTCTCCCACTGTTGCTAGTAAATGAAAAATGTGAATCAAAGTCACTATTCACACCCTGACATGCATAAAAATAGTGTACTCATTCCAGTCTCCTTTATTTTTTCTCTTTTTAGATTCAGTTTGAAGAAATTTTAAAGATTTTATTAATTTTTTTCAAATGGGAGAGTGGTTTTTGGGTCTAGTTATAATTATTATGATTCTATATTTGTAATATAGATAAAAATAAAATGGAAATTATTTCAGTCAATTAATGAAAAACTATTGATCGTCATCAGGGAAGCTATGTCACACAATGGATAAAATGCTAGGGCTAGAGTCAAGAAGACACATCATCCTTATCTCAAATCTGGCCTCAAACACTTACTAGCTATATATTAGTTGGAAAAATCACTTAACTTTGCTCAATTTCTTCATCTATAAAATGATCTAGAAAATTAATTTTCAAACCACTTCAGTATCTTTGTCAAGAAAACCTCAAATGGGGTCATGGAGATTCAGACATAACTAAAACAATTGGACAACAAAAACAAAAAATTATCATTTATTATTCCCTAGCCTAGACCCTCTTTCCAGAAGCCAAGAGAATTGCAGATTTATAAGTCTTTCTTTCATGGAATTGCAGACTAATTAGAGGGATAAACTAGTGCTTATGATACAGATAATAAAAAAAAAACTATGGGGTACTGACTAAATGTGGATTTCAGAAAGAATAAAAATTAGTTTGAGATGAAAAAACATCCAACATTTATATACTGTACACATTTTATAAGACATAATATTTTCCAAGATTCTTGTTCAGGTAGAGACTATTGAAAATATCTCCATATTATTGATGATGAAACTAAGATTCTTAGAAGTTAACTCAATTATCCAAGGTATTACAGTAAGTAACTGATAAAATCAGGATTTAAACACAGATTGGGTTAATTGTTTATCTTAGGATGTAGAAAGAACTGAAGGTAATCGGGATTATGGTACCATAGTGTGAAATAGGAGTGGTTAATCAATGATTGACATTCCCACTGAAGACAGAGAGTAAATGTGATATGATGTGGTAATGAGGCCAATATTTATGAAAGGAAATTATTGATCAGAGGAAGTTAAAGCCAAGATTTTTAATTCATTTTTAGTGAACAGTTATTTATTTTTTCTGTTTCCCCCATTAGGGCAAAAAGGAAATGTAACATATATAGTCAAACAAAACAAATTCCCATATTACTCATGTCCAGATATGTGGGGTTCATTCTATGTTCTGAGTCTATTCCCTCTCTGTTAGGACCTGGGTACTATTCTTCATCATTGGTTTTTTGGAATCAAGGATGTCATTGTGCTGATTAGCATTCTCAAGTCTTTCAATACATCCTATGGGGAATGGGTGAATAAATGATGGCATGTGAATGTAATGGGAAAATATTGTGCCTTTAGAAATGATAGAGAAGTTTCAAAGAAACCAGTGATAAGAGTTTTCTGGTAATAAAAATGTCTAAATTTTGTCATTACAGTGCAAAGATATTGTAGAAATTGACCCATCTCCCCTGGGAAGCCTATTCTTGTTCCGTTGGTATTCTTTCCCTCTTAGTACTCTTTCTTTCCTTAAATTGCAGAATTTAACTTGCTTACAAATTGTATTTGCCTCAGTAGAATATAATCTTCTTAAGGACAAGGAGTTTAAAAAATCTTTTTTTTTAATCCCCCAATGCCTAGCATTATTCAACACTAAATGACTACTATATTGGATGGAATTGGTTCGGATTGGCTTCAACTGAAGATCTTTGGAATCAATAGAGTGGGATCAGAAATCTGAGGGGTCATCAACAAAGATAGTGAAATCACTGATAATCATAATAGAGTATAAAGCAGAGAGGACAAATTTATATATGAGCATTTTGTGCTCATTTTAGAAGATTTTAAATTCTAGAGACTTACAAAAGAAGAACATTATTGAAACTGGTATTTTAAGCTTAAATGAATGCTCTGTTCTATTCCAGTCTGTGAATATAGTCTACTCAATTTCCCCTCTGGTTTATAATTTTACTTTTATTTTCTTCCCACTTCTAACTAATTGTCTGACAGAAGTAGTCTCTGAGGCAATGCAAGTGCTTCTCACTATCTGAGATAAGAACTAGTCCTATTTCTGTGTTTTGTTTTGTTTTACTTTGGAGGTGAACTATTTCACTAGAAATGTCAGTGGCTTTCTTTGAGTACCATTATCTCCTAGCATTCTAAATTCTTAGGATATATAGATGTTATTGAACCATTGGAAGGGTTCACCAAAATCCATCAAAATATTCACCTATAAACTGAGCTTTCAGATTTGAGCAAAATTCTTTCTTTTGGGAGTCAGTATTTTCCATTTATGTCAAGTTGGGGCTTTTCAGTGTCTCACAATTCCCTTTGGCTTTCTTTTCTCAAATTACTATTCACATTCCTGGATTGGAGACATATACTTCTGTGAACCTCTTCAAGGGAGGAAGATGCTTCCTAAAAGGTAGAAACAGATAATGAGTAGGTTTGCTGACCTAATTTTTTTCTTTCACTATTCATGTTCCTCTCTAAATCCAATAAGTACCATATGGCATGATTCTTTGAGACTCAAAATAGATTCCACCTTATCTTTAGAATGCTACTCTAAAGCAATTATTTCTATTTATAACGTGCTTCACCTGTCACATTTTTTTACTGCACAGAGATGCTAGGAAGTTACAGGAAATGAATCACATAGGGTACTCATAGCCCCTGGAACTTGTACCCTCACTGATTTAGCACGCTACCCTGTAAGAGAAAGTCTTGACATTTCACCAGCAGCAAACCCATGAGATAGAGCCATAAAGAAGTTTTCTATATATATTGATTTTAGAAATGACTCTAAAAATGATTTCCTTTCATGTGAGAGGGTATGATAGTATGGTAATCCTCTCCCTTAGTGTCTTTGGCTATGCATAACACTTGTCACTGAAACAGTTGAAAGGATGTTATTCAGCCTCAAACCTAAGGAAATAGGGTATAAGAAGAATCACATTAACTCTCTACCTCTCAATGGAGATAATTTCCTCAAAAATTATGAGGTTAGTTTTCTCTGTTTGTTATGGAGCAGACTTCTGACCTAGGGTCATAAAAGGTTATCTCTGGTGAAGAGATGAGTTCTCTGAAGCAATGGAGCTAGCCACAGTGCTGCATGAATTTCTTAGCAAAGCCCAGCTCTGCCCTCCAGAATAGCTCATCCACATAGCTCAAGGAAGCCCTGGTGCTCAGTATAATGATGCTTTAACATTTTATACACTCACTTCATTAAAGTGAAAATCAAAGGACAGTGATGGGAGGATGTATGCTTTGTTGTGGTGGGGGGGAGGTACATTAAGTGCCTTGAATCTTTGAAATTTCTCCTGAGTAGTGAAAAAGATTCAGTGCTATTTTCTTATCCCAAAGGGACTGCTGTTAACCTCTAGGTAGTCTAAAGAATAGGAGGTCTAAATTTGGAATTAAACACATGGTAAGAAGAACCTTACTGCTAAGCTACTGTCAATGACCTCTTTTTTTAAATTTTACTTATAACTTTTTGATATCAGCTTTAGTGCTAGCCATCTCTATGAGAAAATGTCAGAATCTACTTAAGCTTTATATTATGTTTACTAAGTCAATTTATAGTCACATTATTGAAAACAGAGAGGAACAACAATTGAAGTATATAGCCCATGGCTGAGTTCATGTAACTTCTATAATAGATTTTCTTTGAAAAATTCAAAAGCATGTACATTGTAATATCACATTTAACAAAAAAAAATATGAAAAATTCCCATACTCCTTCTAGATGATGGCACAATTTTGTTACACAGATATATAACTATATATGCATGTATATGGACAAATACATGCATGTATTTCTCTGCATGTGTATGTGATATATACAACTATATGTAGAAATATCAATACACATACATATAAATGTCTTATGGTAGCATGGAATAATGGAAAGAAGCATTACTTTTTTAAATTTTAAACCCTTAACTTCTGTGTATTGGCTCCTAGTTAGAAGAGTGGTAAGGGTAGGCAATGGGGGTCAAGTGACTTGCCCAGGGTCACACAGCCAGGAATTGTCTGAGGCCAGATTTGAACCTAGGACCTCCCATCTCTAGGCCTGACTCTCAATCCACTGAGCTACCCAGCTGCCCCCTAGAAGCATTGCTTTTTAATCAGTAGAACATGTGTTCAAGTCTTGTTTATATGATCTATATTCATTATGAAACAATATTATTTATCTTCTCTGCATCCTGAGTAGTTTCATAAAACTAGAAATTTCAGATTAGATGCCAATCTGCATTAGTTCAATGAGTTTCTACTTTATGTCCCATATATCACAGACTTGGACTAATAATAATCAAAAGTTTTGTAAGATATGACATAATGACTATTTCCATTTATTAACCCAAAATGATATTTATGATAAAGTTTAATTTTTCACATTTAGTTGTTTCCTTTTTGTAGTAAAAACTAATTAATGTATAAAAGGAGATGATTGTATTTGTTCTTTAATGATCATCATCTCTTCTAATGAAATTCATGCTCATTTACAGTTAAGCCAATTAATCCACATGGAATAATAAAAAAATAAACACTGAATTTTTATACTATGATATTCATTTAGATGGGCAAAGATTTGAATTACTATTTTATAGACTGCAGATGGACAATGAGCTGGGTTTAGAATGGGATGAGAAAAAGAGTTATGTTTTTTGTTTTGGGGAAATTATTCTTTTAACTATTCTGAGTTTCACCCCAATAAAAAGTAACAACAAAATGAACAAAAATGAAAAACTTTTACATTATAGTCCTCTTAAGAGACATTATGTATGGCTGAAAATAATGAAATATCATTCTTTCTGATATATCAAAATTAATGAAGAAGCCAAAGGCACAGGAGAGAAGTATGGTGGGTCAAAGTAGGCTCCTGGGTGTTCCCAACTCTGACTAGTGTAAAGGCAAGGACATTTAAAAAAATTATCCACAATACATATGATTAGGAATGGAATTGGACTGTTGAAATGAGAGGGATTATGCTAAAGACGAATACTAAAGAATACTTACAAATAGTAATAAGAGACCTAAATGATAATTACCAGCACCTTGAATGGAATTTGCTTGGAAGATTTAGGAAAAGGGATGGCTAAAAATACTGGAAATATAGAAAGTTAGAATCATAGAATATCATAGTTGAAAGAGACCTCAGAAACCATTTAGTACAATATCTACCTGAACAAGAATCTACTTACTGATATCAGGCACAAGTGGTCATTCTTGTGCCAAACTGTTCTACTTGAAGACTTCAAGTTAGAGAAAATGCAGCATTATTCAAAATCAGTCAGTCCATTCTACGTTTTTGAACCTCTAGTTTTTAGGAGGTTGCTATTTACTTTGAGATAAAATATGCCTCTGCTTCTTCTGATGATTCATTCTCAGTTCTTCCTAGTACAGCTAGATATGATGTTACTAGTTTCATATTTGTTTCTCTTAGGTTTCAATTCACTAATAGTTATTTTTTTGTACTTTTGCAGTCTACAGATTATTTCTCTAGTCAGAAAGAAGAGATATAAAATTAAGAAATGGTTGTTTTTGCTTTGAATTGGTTATCCATTTATAATAGGCAGCAAAGTGGCATAGTGGATGGAGTAATAGTCTTGGAGGAGTTCTAATCCAGACTTAGAAATTTCAAAGCTGTGTGATTCTGGGCAATTCACTTAATATCTGCCAATCTCATTTTTTTCACCTGTCCAATTGGAATAATAATAGTACCTGTTCCCCAGGTTGTTGTGAAGATCAAATGAGATAAAACTTGCAAAGCATTTCACTCAGTTCTGAATCATGTGGATTTGTAGAGGAATTTTGGTAGAGTAAATTGAACATCTCTTTTAATTGTAGCAAAAGCAATGTTGATGACTGAAAGATATAACCATGAAAATATTGATCAGTCTCATAACAACAGTAGGAGAATACTTAACAGGAAGCTTTTGCGCTTATCTGGCATATCACATTAAGAAAAACATGAGACTAAGATAAGTCAAGTAAATTTCCCAGGGTTTCACAGGTAGAAAGTAGCTGAAATGGGATTGAACTCAGATCTTATGATATCAAGTCACTAGCATCCTATTCCTTGCAATCTCTGCCACATTATAATATGAGGGGAATGTGACTTGATAGGAATTAGCCTAAAAATAGGTTGTGTTTTTTAGTAGTCTTCAATCTCAATATATATGGAGAATAGGATATCAATGTCAAGAAGCCTCATTAAAAATAAAGTTACAGTGAAGAAGGAATAACATTCAGAAATAAAGAGATAATGGTTTCCTTTGACTCATGATCAGTCCATAGTAGGAATGCAATGGTTAGTCCTGTCAATCACAGCTTAACAAGAACATTGATAAGCTATAAAGTGTACAGACAAAGGAAATGAAGTCCTTGAGTTCATTCCTCAGGATCATTTGAGGAGGACTGGTTATGTTTAGCTTAGAGAGGAGAAACCTTACCATTTATATCTGTAGGTAGTTGAAGGCCTTTCACTTGTTTTTAACTCAATTAAAAAAAAAGTATACCCACTACAGCAAAGCTAATGAGGGGTCATCAAGCCTTTGCCGAAAGACCTATAATGAGGGAGAAACTACTATCTGTTTAGGCTACTAATTCCACTTTTGAATGGATTTGATTGTTATGAATTTGTTGAGTATATTGAGCTGTTCTCAGTTATACCTTTTATATATATATCACTCCTTCCTTCTTGTAGAACACGGGCAACAGGTGGTCAAAAAGGGAATCTTCAAAAGAGGTGCACATACTTACATAAAACTTCTTATTTCACATGTCCACCCAGGTTAAGTCTCTTTATACTTCAAGTGCCAGGAAAATATTTTTAAGAGACCAACTTCATTCATATTAGAGTTATATCCTGGGTTTATGAAATACTGGCTGTAGCCAAGGAAAAAGAAAGAAGTATGTGTAGAGATGGTAGAGGAAGAAAAAAAGTAGGATAAAAGGTTTCTGATTACAGCCTCTCAGGGGCAGAAATACAAGATTGCCATCTGAAATGCATGGGCAGTCTCATTCACTCTTTCACTTACCATCAACAGATCAAGAACCCACTTATACTCCACTGGCAATCCACATCTCAAACACACCAAGTGGGAGAACAGGAGTAGCCTGTCTGTTCATCTGTATGTCTCTCTGTTTGTCTCTGTCTCTCTCTCTTCTTTCTCTCCAGAACTAGTAGCAGAGAGCAATATTCAGTGGATGCCAAATGTCCCATCTGGAGACAAGTGGAAGTCAGTATAACCTACCTTCCTTGTGTTTGCATTTTACAAGAGACCAATGGGTAATAAGAGAGCAATGTACCCATTAGAGACACTGAACTCAAAGAGAATCAGATCCATTTAGATCCATGCAATGACATAACCAGGAAAAATGAAAGCTCCTGACAAATTGGGTATGTCAGTTATTACTTAATGCCTACAAATGTACCCCCATTATCTTTTCTTATATAATCTCTACATATGTCTACTCTGTATAGGTGGCAAATGGATTTGTGGATGAATGAACCCTAGAGGCATGGTAGAACTATTGTTCAGTTGCTTTTAGTTATGACTGGATCTTTGTGAACTCCTTTTTGTAAACCTTTTTTGACTGGAGTACTTGTCCATTTTCTTTTCCAGCTCATTTTACAGATGAGGAAATTGAGGCAAACAGGGTTAAAAGACTTCTGAGAGTCACATAAAGTGCACAAGTCTGGATTTGAACTCAAGTCTTCCTGATTCCAGGCCTAGTGGCTTTTCCATTGTATCACCTAATTGACCAGTCTACTTCTTACAAACCCTTGAGAGATGCTAACTGTAATTTTTCAGTCAGGTCTGATTCTTTGTCTACATGGACTACATGGACCTTAGTTTTTCAGTACTGTCCATGGCTTCTTTTTTTGCCAAAGATAATAAGAGTGGTTTGTCTTTAGTAGATTAAGAGTCACATAACTAGTAATTGTCTGAGACCAGATTTGAACTCAGAACTTTCTGAATTCAAGCCTAGTGCTCTATCCACTGAGCAAATTATGGTATAAATTTCCCAGTGTAAGTGTTCTTACTATGACATTCCACTAAATGCTTTTGATTTGGACTAATTGAGTTCTCTGGTTGACTAGTTAAAAAAAGGAAATGCCAGGTGTCTCAAATGCATTAGTACATTGGAAAGTTATTAAAGCTTAATTAATAAAACATTAAGCTTTAATTAGCCACAAATTGCACTAAAACTTTTGGGACAAAGTATATTTGTGCGGCTTGTAGGCTATGGTTCCAAGTGGAAGCTAGGTCAAAGAATTCTTCAGATTTAGAGGAGCTCACATGTGATAGGGAAGAGCTTCAATAAGGGAACAAACCTTACACTACCAAGGATGTTTGAAGCAAATAGGGCAGAAGAGATGGCTAGTTTTTCCTCTAATGTAATATGTCTCTGAGCTATCCTCAGTCACTCATTGCTAATTCCACAACAGCCAAATGTCAAAGGGTAGGCCTCTCCATATTTCTGACAATTTGGTAGAGCTGAGAGTTGTACAGGTATTCTAATCATAGCTGTCTTCAGTCACTCTGGATAAAGCATAAAGCCAGGGGAGCTGGGCTAACATTGACAAAATCTGTGTTTTCAGTTACAGGATATAAGCCTGATTGGTATCAACAGCCCCTGTCAACGTTAACCTAAGGCAGTAATATATAGGGACCGATTTTATTCATGATATTAAAATGTAATTTAGAGACACTATTTTATCTAGATTCTGAGTACTTGGAATTATGAAGCATTCCACTGTGCTAAGATTGTGTTTACAGAATGGACTAAAACAGCTTTTCTATATTTCAGTGGAACAACTGCTAAATATGAACTGCAACACTAAAATGAAAATTGAATTATTGTCTGATTTACGAACTGAATTAGTGGTCCCACTAACCAGGGTGTAGAAATACTTCTCACATGAAAGCATTTGGAAACAAGTAGAATTTTTAAAATCACTTTTCTCCTCAGAATTGATTCAGTTCCTAGTTTGCAAATCTTGTCTCTGGCATGGTAACTGATAACCTGGTATGCAGGTGGGTTCATGAAGATGAATAATACTTTCTAAATTATGTATTTCTTCCATAAATTTCCAGTTGCTCCTACAGTCATTTCAGAGGGACTACTCAGGACCAATATAGGATTATATGTTTCCTTTTGATGGCTTTCCAGTACACCTGCAAAGCAAATACTCATTTGGGATATCCATTTTAATTATTTGAAAATACGTGACCATATGCTCTGAACAAATTTTACTGGATGTGTCATTAAATTGGACATTATCTAATTTATTAAGTTGTTTGGTTTTATCGTGTGATGTTATTCCTGAGAGGACAAGAAGCATTATGATGTAGTAGAAAGAATGCTGAACCTGAGTGAGGAAGGCCTGGATTCAAATCCCATCTATGCCTTACTATCTGGGTAACCACATGCAATGCTCTCCAGCCTTCATTTTTCTCATTGTTTAAGTGTGGCTAATATGAACTATAATCTCTACCATAAAGACTTGTTGAAAATCAACTATCTGCAAGCATTATTGTTTATTATGTACCAGGCATTGTAATACACTGAGGAGAGATGAAAATAGGTTAAAAAATCCTTGGCCCCAGTAGACACATTCCAACATATAAATAACAAGGTTCATATAAGATGTATAGTGTTCAGAGTTAAATAAGAACACGAAAAATATTTTAGAAAGTTTAAAAAGTAGTTTGACATTCAATATTCAAATCATTATTATTAATCAAAATGAATGGTTTTATGGGAAATAATAGTTTAAGGCCGTAATGGGCAAACTTTTTTTTAAACCCTTGTACTTCGGTGTATTGTCTCATAGGTGGAAGATTGGTAAGGGTGGGCAATGGGGGTCAAGTGACTTGCCCAGGGTCACACAGCCGGGAAGTGGCTGAGGCCGGGGTTTGAACCTAGGACCTCCTGTCTCTAGGCTTGACTCTCACTCCACTGAGCTACCAAGCTGCCCCAAAACCTTCTGTTTTATGAAATGAAAACAAGACAAAAGTTTCAGTAATATAGACACATATAAATACACACACATATATAAAATTTGTGTTCATCATTTCATTGATGTGAATACTCCCTTCACTGATGCATGTCACAAAAACAAAATGTCTTTTTTTTTTGTCCATGCCTTTCTATAAAGTCTCAAGGATACATCTAACCATTATGTTTCAGTCCATCTGATTACTTTAGTATTTTTGCAGGGGTACCAATTTGTAATCTTTTGCCCATTTACTGTCTCTCATTCACACTGCATGACCAACTCACTACCCTTTTCAGGTCATAAATTTATTAATGTACTTCCCATTACTTCTTTCCGCCACTCCCCAAAATGAAAATTAGTTAATAACACACTGAAGCCTATTCTCTAATTGACAAATTGGCAAAAATTATGAACAGACAGTTTTTGGATGAAAAAATCAAAGCCATATCATAGGTATGTAGAAAAATATTCTAAATCACTATGGATTTTAGAAATGTAAACCAATGCAATTCTGAAGTATCTTACCACACTCATTAGATTAGGTAAAATAACAAGAGGAAAATGACAAATGCTGGAGGGGATGTGGAAAACAGGGGACACTAATATACTGTTGATAGAACTGTGAACTTATACAACCATTTTAGAGAGCAATTTAGAATCACACTGAGATAGCAAATACACCGTGTATACCCTTAGAACTAGAAATACCATTGCTGGATCTGTTTCCCAAGGTGATCAGGAAATAGCAAGAATAAGTTGCAAAATACTTATAACATTTCTCTTTGTGGTAGCAAAGAACTGAAAATTGAGGGAATATCCATGAATTGGGAATGACTAAACACATTGTGGCATATGATTATGATGAAATACTACTGTGCTGTAATAAACAATGAGATTAAATAAGTTTGAAAAGAACTACATGAAAAAACTAAGTGAAATGAGTAGATCCAAGAGAACATTATATATAGCTACAGATTTAGTATTTGAAGAATAACTTGTGAATCTTCATTTCCAGAGAATAAACTGAAAAATGGAAACATTAAAGACATTATATATTTACATATACATACATGTATATATATATACATATATATGTTGATAACTGGAAATAAATTCCATTAATAAAAATATTTGACATATGCACTGAAGTCTAATGGCATCTACTAGGTATTTTTAAAAAAAATTTTTTAAACCCTCAACTTCTGTGTATTGGCTCATAGGTGGCAGAGTAGTAAGGGTGGGCAATGGGTGTCAAGTGACTTGCCCAGGGTCACACAGCTGGGAAGTGTCTGAGGCCAGATTTGAACCTAGGACCTCCCATCTCTAGGCCTGAGTCTCAATCCACTGAGCTACCCAACTGCCCCTCTACTAGGTATTTTTGATTGTCTTTTGAATCATTTAATATCTTTTTTCTTCCAAGATCATGGTGCTCTATGACTCATAGTAATACATCACAGAGTCAGGAAGATTTATATTAAAACATGACCTCAGACAAATGTAAATTGTTTGATCTCATGAAAGTCATTTAATCTCTATTTGTCTCAGTTTCCTTATCTGTGAAATGGAACTTATAGATCCTACTTTCCAGAAATGTTGTGAAAATTAAATGCATTAATAAAATTTCTAATGTGCTTAGGCAAATTCCTGTCACAGAGTAGGTTTTATATAAATACTAGCTATTGTTATCATAAAACATTATCAGGGGAAAATAATTGTGTTAAAGAGATGATTTTTTGAGGTACTGAAAATTTTCATCCAAAGCAAAACAGCTTGAATCTCTTTTTTTCATCTTAGTGACATTGCCTATTTTTTAACACTTTTGAAGCTTCAGATATCTGATGGACAAGCTTGCTGGATTGTTTATACAATGTGTTAAATGTATAATCTTGAAGTTGGAAGGAACCTTAGAAATATTCTAGTCCAAGTGATACTTGAAATGGAATGGCCCCAATGAATAGTCATGTAGTCTTTGCTTGACAGACTTAAGTGAAGGAGAATGCAATACTTCCTGAGAAAACTCACTTTGCTTTTTAGTAGCTATATTTATTAGAATATTTTTCTTTACATCAAACTGCAATCTACCCTTACACCCATTTCTTACCACTCTTCTTAGTTCTCCTATCTGAGGTAAGGAAACCATCCATTACTGATGCCTTCTGTCTAAGATTACCTCCCATTTACACCAAACGTATCATGTATGTACATGGTTGTTCCACATTGTACCCATCATTGCAATGTGAGTTCTTTCAAGGTACAGTTTCTGCTTTTGCCTTTCTGTGGGTTTCCAGTACTTAGCAAAGTGTCCGGCATACAGTCAAGTTAACAGAGTCTTATTAAGCATCTATTGTATTGCAGGTATTATGTTAAGTGCTAACACAGAAAACAGGTTTAAAAAAGTCATTGATCTAAAGAACTTCACAGTTTAATGGATATGCACTTAATGAATACTTTTTGACTGACTGTATGATTTACTCATGGTTCTTCCACTGAGCATGGGTGCATATTTAAAATTAACTCATTTTTCTTTTACACACTTGCTCTTCAAATAATTGAAAAGAGATATCATCTCTAGTCTTTGGAGTGAATGGAATATAAGATTGATTTTTATCATGCTGGTTGCCTTCCCTTCCTAAAATATGATTTCTAGAACAGAAAACCATACTCTGGTCTGATCAATACATTTTTCAAAAATGCTCTCACTTTCCTAGAATTTGAACACTAGGCTTTGTTTAAATTCACCTGTTTGTGTTAGTTTTTTGGGGTGTCGTGTCAAATTACTGAATCTTATTGACCTTGACATTCACTAAAACATTCAGATCTTTATTTGAACACAAAATTCATCTGCCCTTATCACTTTTATCCTATATTTATGCAGATTATTGTTGACCCCAAGCATATAAGTCAGCATTTATCACTTGTAAATTCAATTCTATTTTATGTTGTCCACTATTATTTCCCATTAACTTTTGTTAAGTCTATCATCCAACATGTTAGCTATCCATCCCAAATTTGTGTCATCCACAAATTATAATAATCATGTCCTTTATTCCTTCATAAAAATATTTCATAAAAATTCATTTAAGGTCCTTAAGGCCAGGGGCAAATGTTGGTTTTACTTCATTTTCCTAGTATCTGGTTTGATACCTTGCTCATGATAAATATCTTTTTTTGGGATTGCAAATCTTACAGCACAAGGCTAAGAACAAATTCTCTGCAGGAAAGAAAACTCAATGCCTATTTTCATATGTAGTTATTCAACTAGGTAAAAATCTACCCACAAGTACTATCATTAACCTATGCCTCTCCACTTTGCCCACATGGATGGGATGTGTTTAACCATGTTGCTGAAAGCCAGGTAGACCAGGCATGGTTAAAACAACTGCTTAGCAATGAGTATACAAAATATTCATTTATTTAAGCAAAGTATGTTAGAGTCTAGACACAGTCCAAATACCTCAATGAGTACAGGTACATAGATATAATTGTAGTTTCCTTTTATTTGTTTAATTATAGCACTTTGTTTCTTCCCTATCTTTTCAATTCTATATGGAAACTGCTGATTTTGAATTCTATAGGAAGGAATAATTGTGAGAATTTTTTTCCCATTTTGGTGTCTGAGAAAGAACATTGATCTTTAGATTCAATGGTTGGCTTCAGGAATTGTTTCCATCCTTACTAGCTGTGAAGTTATGATTAACTCATATAACTCAGTGAATTTGAGTTTCCTCATCTTTAAAATGTGGATAACGCCATTACATATGAGATTATTTTATAATGTGATTTATGGATATCAAAGGTTATTTTCAGAATGTTTAAGAGATGTTCATCTAGAAATACATTAATTTTCAATTTTCATTTTAAATAAATCATTTAGTATAAACCACTGTGGAGTGTCAATGAAATAAATTCATAGACAAAGCATTTAAATAATAAATATTTTAAAAGTAACTACTATGAAGTTCACAAGAGTAAAGAAAAAGATACAGTATTTTATGAATGCCTAATTATTTGAGTAAAAGGTCCATATTTTCTGCACCAGTTCTATTTAGAACTTATTTTTAATTATGTACATATGGTCATTGTAAAAAGCACCAGTGAAGCATTCAGTCAACAAGAATTTAGGAGCTTACCATATGCCAGGTTTTGGGCTAAGTGCTAGGGATGCAAAGAAAGATAAAAACATAGTCACCAAATTCAAAAAGCTCACATTCTAATAGGGAAAAAACATACAAATGGCCAGGTAGTAACAAAATATACATTGTATAAAAAGGGAATTAATTTAAGAAGGTAGGTAGTGACACTGAAGGATCAAAGGGTATGCAGGAAAGATGCACTTATAGAAGGCAGGTCTTGAGCTGCTTTGAAGGAAGTCTAGGAAGCCAGGTAGAAGTGAGAAGGGAGAGAATTCTAGGAAATTGGAGAAGGTATTGAAAATTCACAGAATAGGAAGATGATGTGTCCTGTGCTAATAGCAAAAAGAAAAATGTTACTAGAATATAAGTGGATTTAATCAGTCACTTTCCACCTAGATGATGAAATCAAATGGAAGTTTCTGGATTATTTTCAAACATATGCCATGTGGACAAAACCCAGAAAACTGGCTTTTATGAAAGAGTGTCAGAATATTTCTTTAATGGGCTCTGACTAGGTTCCCTATCTGAGCCTTTTTGAGTAGTAGAGATATTAGGAATATTCAACCTTTATTCCTAGTCTCTAAATTCTTAACTACATCTTAACTACATCTCTGTCATTTTTCTTGTAGATGCTGAAATTGACTTTGAGTCAAATTTAATCTAAGGGTGGCTGCTAATCTAAAAAAATCAAACTCATTTCCCCATTATTTTCTTACATTCTAGGTGTTTATTTCTATCTCATTTATGAGATGCAGTTAATGTTTCTTTCTTCACTGGAGTATAATTTCTGTTTCTTTCAGTGTTTTGACTGTGAAGTTTTTCATTAAAAAAATTAAATTGCAAGAGCTGAAGGGACTCGAAGGCAGTTGAAATTAGCAGTCCAGAAAAGTGATGTTAAAACAAATGTTTAAGCACTTACTGTGGTGAGAGATGACTGTGATCCAAAATGAATTATTTCTTATTCACCACCTAACAGTGCAAAGTAGCCTCAAGGTGAACTTTGGTGTCTATTGAGGAAATTAGATAGCATTATCTTATTATTTCTCAATTCAACTCCATTTTGATCAGAGAAACATTTTTCATTCTGCCAAGTCAAAGACATTGGCATTCACATTTTCTATTAGGTAGAAACTGGAAAGTTTTCCATTTAAGTCTAAATTTATTCTTCATTTTTTTAACATGATGATTCTCTTTCATGCTTGAGTTATCTGAATGAGGCCTGTCTATAGTCAATGTCAAAGAGTTGGCAGCCAACCAGCATTCTTGAATTCTCTTATAGAATGAAACATTCTAATAGTTTCAAATTTGATGATAAAAGAAAAGATACTCAAAATATACTGAGTTCTAATCCTGGATTTACCATTGAGGCTGAATTTTATTTTATAGAGAATCATATTTTCTTCATGCTCTAAGTGTTACTATTTCTGTTGAAGATACAATTATCCTTCCATCTACTGAGGTATATGACCTTGGTTTTATCCCTAATTCTTCCATCTTCCTCTCCCCAGCCCTATATTCAACCAGTAGCCAAGACTTGTTATTTCTATCTCCCCAAAGTGTCTCACCTTTCTCTCTATTTATGTGGATACTGCCCTAGCTAGACCCTTATTAATTTCTGCTAGAACTTCCAAATTGATATCTCTGCCTGAAAATACCTCCTCTCACACCCCTGATATATCTAATCCATCCTTATACAACTGCCAAAATAATATTCATAAGTCACAAATCTGCCCATGCCTCCTCCCTACTCAAAATCCAATGATTTCCTCTTCCCTCCTTCTGGGTATAAAAAACAAACAAACAAACTTCAAAATCACATTGAAATACACAATTAGTCTTCTTCTACCTGTTTGTGGTTAGGTGGGGTGAGATTGGGAGAAAGGGAAAGAAAAGAAGGGATTGAGAAAATAACAAAAGGAGGGCAAAATGAGAGGCAGTAAAAGATATAGAGAGAAGAAGAGGAGAGATGAAGAAAGAGGTAGAGAGGAAAGATGAAAAGGGGTGGAGCAGAGAGAAAGAGAGAATGGGGTCTAAAAAATTCAAATTGTTTTCTCAAATACTATATCATATCCATGTGCCATACTTATGATCTATTTCCTGAGTTACTCATTTAGTTGTTCCTTTTCTTTAATGATATTTAAACTACTTATTTATAGGGAAAGTGTTGCTTGAGTGAATAAAATAAGTAATTGGAAGGAATTGATTATTCTCTGAATTTATTAAAAATAACTGAAAGAAGAACATAGTTTGCTATGCACCACCAATTTGGGAAGAAGAGTTTTCAGACCTTTTAGAGGAGGGCCAAGCGGGACCCATGGTTTGAAACTCTATAAGGAAAGTCATCCCAGACAGAATGGACAGCTCCAAGATTCAAACTCTGAAGATATTCCTTTTGTAAAGAATCTTCAATAGCTCCCTATTTTCTGTAACAAAATAATTCCAACCTTTAATTTTTAAACCCTTACCTTCTGTCTTAGAATCAATAGTATGTATTGGTTCCAAGGCAGAAGAGTACTAAGGACTCAGCAATGGGCAATGAGGGTTAAGTAACTTGCCCAAGAACAAAAAGCTAGGAAGTGTCTGAGACCAGATTTGAATCTAGGACCTCCTGTCTCTAGGCCTGGCTCTCAATCTACTGAGCTATATAGCTGCCTCCCCTCCTCAAATCTGACTGGATATCAATCTTTCTAGAATGAATACACATGAATAGAATGAATAGTCCCTTTCATATAATGTATTGTTTAGTCAAATTGAACTAGTTGCTGTTTTTTGAACAAGCCACTCCATTTCCTCTCTTTGTGCCTTTGTCAAGGCTACACTCTGTGTCATCATGATCTAAAATGAATCTCAAGGAAATCCTGGTTTATTTCAAGTCATAGCTCATAGTCATATTCCTGTGTAAGATTTTCTCCATGTCTCTCCCCACTAATTTTAATTTTTAAAAATACTTTGCAGTTACATAACTGTCTATACATGTGAACAAGTTGTATTCTCCAAAGCAATATAAGTTCTTTGAGTTAAAATACTTTTCCTTTTTTAATTTTGTACCATTAGTATGTATCTTAGTGCCTTGTCCATAGTAGGAGCTTAGTGATTTATTTCTGAATTGAATTGGAATAAGGGATCAAAGTTTTGGAAGAGATAATTGATACTACAGATATTTAGCTTAAATTTAAAATGTAAGCATTGTACATATAGTTTACTCTTTTTCTACAGTTTGTGAGATAAAATTTCCTTTGGTGCACTAGAATATACAATGTGCAGTACCAACTCCCTTTCACTGTTGTGAAAGAGGTCATGACTTTCAAAAACTGGAATTCATATCCTGAGTTCCAGTGGACCCTCATTGGAAAGAGAGAAAAAGAACCTTTCTGAATCTTGATGGTTTCAAAGCCTACAAATATAATGCTTCCCAATTCTGTCTTGCTTATTGTAGTAACTTTAGGGCTCATTTCTATCTCTGGAAGAGACAGTAGTGGAACCCTTGAAATGTGACCAACAGAAATGGAATAAAAATGTTCAGAATTTTGTTTGTTAAATTACTTAAGCCCACATACACATTCCTTAAACTAGACTGTAGTGTATTAACCTTTATTTTTCATGCTTAAATCTAGGATGATGATTATAAGGTTATGCTATATTCTTTTTGTGGAACTATTTAAGACATCGTGTACTCCTAGTGTCACCAGCCATTTTAAATATTATTGGACTTTCATATTTTCTTACATTATTAAAGTTAACAGCATCTGAAATGTCCTTTCTATTTAATTGAATCATTCTTGGTTTCAATCCCCAGTAACTTAGGGATCCATATTTCCATAAATGCAATCAAATCATCTCCTCCTTCAGAATTCAGCAGACCCTGGAGCTTAGTCATATATAATCAAGTTTGGTTTTTCAGCCTCTCAATCTTATTTAGCGAAACTTGATTAGATTCTATCATTCTGCTCATTAAAGATTCCATCTGTTTAAAACTTTCTTCTTGCTTATGAGATTGTTTTTCCTTATTACTGACTTTTGTGTTTATTGTCTAAATTTTCATGCTTTGTATTCTTTATAATATAGATAATTTTATTCCATGAGAAATCTCAAGAGATTTTCTTTAGTAAGCATGATTGCTACTAGATTTCAGAGATGGTTAATTTAAGCTCTGCAAAGTTTGGAAGGTAATTAAATTAATGGAATTAAGTAACATGCCAACCTTTTCAAACCAGGGGTTTATTTTTGGTTATAAGAAATCCTCAAATTCAAAAATATAAACTGTCTAAAGAGAACCCCAAAGATACATGGTGAGCATGGTTAATAATGACTGAGAAGTATTATAAAATATGTTATGCATAAATATATATATGATCAAAAAAGCTAGTGAGTAGTCCTTTGGGAAAAGTTAATGACAATAGGATAATAGATTTTGGGTCAGAAAAGGCTTTGAATAGTATCTATTCTAATATGATAATTTTATAGATGAGGAAACTGAGACTGAGGAAAATAGTTGAGTGATTTAACCAGGATCATACAGTAAATGTCAGAGATATTGTTTGAACCCAGGTTCTATGGACACAAACTACATTTTTCTCTTTATTTTGTAGCAAACTTGAATGATACACTGAAGATCACATAGCCATAAATAAGTAAAGGCCTCTAGACTTTTATTTCAAACGTCTCTGGAGAATATCAGTCAATAGACACTTCTTAAATGCCTTCTATGTGCTAGCAAATGTGGTATGTTCTGGGGATATGGTAAAAATGAAGCATACAGTCTAGACGAGAATTGCAATCTATCATTCACTTAGTCAACAAGGATTTCTTCAGGGCCAGGCACTGTTCTTAGTGTTGAAATAGAAAGGAAAAATAAATAACTGCCCTCAAAGAGAAATCTAATGATGAATACAGCATGAAGGTAGCATCAGAGAGCCTCAGTGTATTGCTACTTCTCATCTGGAATCACTGAAATTTAATCTGAAAGATGATAATGTCTGAAAAGTTATTTAAAAATCCAATGGTGGGTGAAGACACACAAACAATTGTTATAAAAGAGAGTGTGAATATACAAAAAGAGAAAGACTTCCTGGTTAAAGAGACTCTTGGAAAGCTTAACATGGCTTGGGAGGGGGGTTGTCAGAATGGCCCCCTCTACACATTTGTCACAGTAGCTGAAAATTGTTGGGGTTTTTCCCCACTTTGATCTATGACTATTTCCCTGAGTCTTGTTTTTAAATATAAGTACTACTGGTCATAGTAATGTGTGATATCATTTATATCATAGTATAAATTAGTATATCTGACTGATTTTCTTTGTAAGTGGGCACCAGAAGGACACTCAGTTCCTTGGAGAAAAGAGAAAAGAAATATGTGCTTGTGTAAATGTGCAGAGTGTGTGTGTGGGTACACCTATTTTACATTTTTGCCCAGAGATCATACTTATACTGACTCAGTGTAAATAGAAAATGGGAGTTATCAGTTTGACATGATCTGACTTGTGATTTTGTGAAAATGGTGATAGATTTTACACTCTATTTCTACCCATTTATAATCATGGATAATGATAATGAAGGCAATTATTATGATGATTCCCTCTTTATTTATTGTTTTAAGTTGTATTTTCATAAATTTTTTCCCTCATTGAACAAAAATCAATTTTCTCTTCTTCACCATTGGGAAAAAGAAAGAAAAACAAAACTCTTAAAACTAATATGCATAGTGCAACAAAATAAATTTCCTCATCCAACACATCCAATCCATAAATATCTTATTTTGCATTCTGTGTCCATTACTTTTCCATTAGACATGCTTCATCAACTGGCCTCTGGGATCATGATTGACCACTGGGTTGATCAGAGGTCTTATTACTTTCCAAATTTGATTTTTTCAGTGCCACTGGGGGAAAAAGTCTTCTAGATATTCTCAAAGCACATGCATGGAGCATGTGAACTATGGTACTACAGTAGCAAGAGTTTGGGGCTCATAAACTATACTTTTGAGTATGGGAAAGGCATCCATATGCTAGGGTACTGAAAACAAGGCTGAGGAAGTGCTTTCATCCATATTCTACTTTTCCTGTGCCTCTCTACTTGTCAGTCAATGAGAAATATTTGAAACAAATAACAAATCACTCATTTGGTAATATAAAAGGGTCAGTGTATGCATGCAGAATGAATAGAAGCTATGCATTCTGGGATTTGATTTTCTGGACAAGAAAAGGAGGCTTTGATTTCTATGAACAATATTACTGAGAATAAAAATCCCTATAGACCATTTATCTTTCCTCTAATAGCCAAAGCAGCAATGTCAGCAATAATTGATGTAACACAGATGGAAAAAAAAATTCCCCTCAAAATGCCCACTATTAACCAATTTTGAAATACTTTGTTATTTTCTCAGAAATTTTCATTTATTTCATTTCTTAAACTCCATTTAAAAACTTACACATTGAGGGCAAGGTGGATCTTTCCATTATCAAATTGATATAATTGGGATTGGGCATAGAAATATAGATCCAAAAGGCCTTATAGTCCTTCTAATGTAATCCTTTTGCTTTATGGATGAATAATCTGAGACACAGGGAATTTCATTGATTCTCACATGATCAAATAGAGAATAAATACCAGAAAGTTGGAATTCAAACCTGGGTTCCTCTTGCTCTAGAGCAAGTACTCTGTCCAATTCAAACTATCCCCTATTTTATGATATTGATAAATTCAGAATTCTACAGATTGGGTTTCTTTATCTTTGATTATAACCAGAGTCACAGACTTTCAGGAACAGAAGAGATCTCAAAATTTTTCTTGTATGAATTGATATGCAAACATATGTATGTTTGTGCACATATATATGCACATATATACATGTATACTACACATATCTTTTACAATAAGTTAAACAAAACATCTTCAATATTTTGCTAGAAAATTTCTACTGAGGGAAAGACCATTTTCTTTCATATCCACCCTTTTTGCTTTCATTTAGAGCAGTGATGGGCAAACTTTTTAAAGAGGGGGCCAAAGGAAAGGAAATGCTTATCTGTCAATCTGTTTCTAAGGCAACTCTTTTGAAGTTTCGTTGTATTGCATTCTACTCATTATATTTGTTAGATTAGGAATAATGTCAGGCATCCAGATAGAACATTTCAAGGGGCAGCATCTGGCCCACAGGCTGTAGTTTGTCCATCACTGATATAGAGTATTTACTTACATGATTAGACTTTAAAGAAGTCAAGGTCATCCACTGCATCCAGAGCCATTAATAGTCATTTTGACTTCTGTCCTGCCACTGGACTTTAGTAATTCTGGAAGAGAGAGTGAGGTTCATGACTTTGTATGACTCACTTAAACCCATTTATGTGCCAGTCAAGAGATATTGCCATTGACATAATTTTGATCCTTTTCATATATTAAGGACAACAATCACTTACATCAAAACTAAATCTGCTGCCTTAAATCTATGCATTGCTTCTAGTACTTCATACTGGAGCCAAGTCAAACAATTCCAATCACTCTGCTGAAAAACAGTCTTTAAATGTTTGAAACCAGCTATCATGTCCTTTGCCCCAACCTCCTACACCATTATTTTTTCTTCAAGTTTAAACATATTTGGTGATGAAACCTTCTGTGTTATCAATAGTGGACTTTACTATTTCTTCATTTCTTTGGATCATAGCCCATGTGCCGCCTAAAATGTGGTGCACTATCTAAGGATATGACATGGAATAAGAGTAGAATTGTACTGAACCATAAGCACTTCTTTATATGTTCTTTAACAATAGCACTTATGATTTACAGGATTTTTTTTCTCCCAAATTTGGCTGCTTAATAATAAGTTAACATTTATATAATACTTACTATTTGCCAGACTTTGAACTAAATACTTTAAATTATTATATTATTTGATGCTTGAAACACCCCTGGGAGGTAGATGTTGTTATTATACTCATTTTATGGATGAGGAAATTGAGATTACATGATTTGTCCAGGATCATGCAGTTCGTTAATTGTCTGGGGTGGGATTTCCTTACTGTAGGTCTAGGACTCTATTCATTGCACCTCCCAGCTGCTACTGGTGAGATTATTTTCATTTCCTTTTAATGTTCTATTAATGTAAAAAGCAAAGTGAGGTTACTCAGTATCATGGCACTCACTTCTCATACATTATTTATTTCTGTGGCAGTTTCCTGAACATGCTGACACTAGCTTTTAGATTTCACCTTTAGATTAGCCTCAGGGGTGTCACTTTCTATACTATCACTTGGACAAAACAAAAGAGATTGTAGTGGACAAGGATTTGCAGATTGCAACATAGGAATAAAAAGAAAAGACTTTTGGCAATCATGTTTAGAGCATTTTTGATGGATCCTGACAGAGCAAAAAGATATTTGAGTACATAACACCTTTTTATGGTTTGTTGGCAGGCACTTGTCACTTGGGGGAATTTTATTTTATTAAATCACTGTTGGAAAAGAAAAGGATGTACATGTTCACATTTGGGGGAAAAAGTAATCTGGGGCTATAGCTGTTAGTCTCTAAAGATTACTTATAATTATGCCTTTACAAATATATATTTTTAAGGCTTTTTTATTTACAAGATTATTCTGCAAATGTAAAATGCATTAAAAAAACAAAGATTTGATTTTTTAAACATGTATTAGTATTTATATTTTAGAAAAGTTAACATGATTACAAGATTTAGGCTCTTACTTTCCCCTTCACCCCCGACCTCCCCCCTCCCCTGGCCAATATGCATTTCCACTGGTTTTAACATGTGTCATTAATCAAGACCTATTTCCAAATTGTTGATAGTTGCATTGGTATGGTACTTTCGATCCCCTATCATGTCCTCATCATCCCATGTATTCAAGCAGTTGATTTTCTTCTGTGTTTCCTCTCCTGCTGTTCTTCCTCTGAATGTGGGTAGCATTCTTTTCCATCAATCCCTCAGAATTGTCCGGGTCATTGCATTGCTGCTAGTACAGAAGTCCATTGCATTTGATTTTACCACAGTATATCAGTCTCTGTGTACAATGTTCTTCTGGCTCTGCTTCTTTCACTCTGCATCAGTTCCTGGAGGTCTCTCCAGTTCACATGGAATTCCTCCAGTTTATTATTCCTTTTAGCACAATAGTATTCCATCACTAGCATATACCACAGTTTGTTCAGCCATTCCCCAATTGAAGGACATACCCTCGTTTTCCAGTTTTTTGCCACCACAAAAAGTGCGGCTATAAATATTTTCCTGCAAGTCTGTTTATCTATGATCTCTTTGGGGTAAAAGCCCAACAATGGTATGGCTGGATCAAGGGGGAGGCATTCTTTTATAGCCCTTTGAGCATAGATCCAAATTGCCATCCAGAATGGTTGGATCAGTTCACAGCTCCACCAGCAATGCATTAATGTCCCAACTTTGCCACATCCCTTCCACCATTCATTACTCTCCCCTTCTTTCATTTTAGCCATTCTGCTAGGTGTGAGGTGATACCTCAGAGTTGTTTTGATTTGCATTTCTCTAATTATTAGAGATTTAGAACACTTTCTCATGTGCTTATTGATACTTTTGATTTCTTTACCTGAAAATTGCCTATTCATGTCTCTTGCCCATTTATCAATTGGGGAATGGCATGCAAAGATTTGATTTTCAGTCAATAACCTTTTACAAAATATTAAGGTTGGATTTTGAGACTCTGTAGTTCTAGTGAAAATCCTTAGTTGTATAATGATAGATTTTGCTGTAATTCTTATGTGAAGATTACCTTACTGAATAAGCCAAGGAGTTGGTGCATTTTGACTTATTCTTTTCCTTTAATATTAATAGTATTTTCTATGTACCTCTTCCCCATTACAAACAAAGTTATTTAGCCTAGTTCTGTGCTGGGAAGTATATTTACCAGAACATTTCATGATTCAGATAATTTATAAACAAAGTAAGAAATCATTATTGTGTTGACCAAACTGGATCCAATGTCAAATTTCTAGATCTTAGCTGGATGTTCCTTTAATGTTGAAAAGGTAGCTACACTCTATCACTCCATAAAGAGGAAGCCATAATTACTGGTACTTGGTTACAACCAGCAGAAAAAACATTGACTTTTATCCACTCTGACCCTGTCACATTTCTTCCTGAAAATTTTGTGGAATATCCTAATTTCATCTGCTTCTATCATTGTTTCATTTTGTTTTGTCTGTATTTGTGTTTTGTTTTCTCAACATGCTCTTTGTAGACTCTCTCTTCATATACATCTATAGCTATATTTTCTAATATCACATTAAAATATTTGGCTTCCCACCATCATATATGTGATTAATTCTATATAGCCTGTCATATGGCAGATATTTTGATGCCTGTTAAAATATGCAAGTGATTCAGATTTCTGAGACTTCATTTATCTAATGTTGTCTTTACTCAACATGTTTTGCAAATACACATCTTTCTGCATTTCCTGACTAGTTCACTGAATTGCAAATTTCTTAAAGGTAGAGATGGTCTTTTGCTTCTTTTGTGTCCTCAGTGCTTAACATAGTACCTGGCACATAGGAGACACTTAAAATGTATTTATTAATTAGTTTTCTTCCAAGTTACTAATCTTTTGAATTTTTCTGACATTTGCCCCTCCCCTACTTATTCTCTACTACAATTCAGCATAGCTCTGCTGAAAATCTCCATTCTGATCTTCTTTTAATTTTCCAGTCCCCTTTCTTTCCTATTACTGAGGGCTGCGATTTAATCAAAATAATGATAGGGATTTTTGCCACAGAGAAAGTTGTTAGTTATGGAGCTTTGGATGAACCCCCCTTTCCTTGACAATTTCCACTGACTGACTGTTGTCTAAAGAACTGATTTTCTGTAAGTCTTGACTTTGGTAAGTCTTGCTTAGAAAACACTGTATTTTGCTCCAAACTCAATTCTATAGATTATTAGGCAAATGGCAATTGGCTGGAAACTCCAGAACACCTCCAAAATAGTGAATTAGACCTCAGGGATTCTGCAACTAACTATTCTTCCAGATGACATTTTAATACCTTCTCCTTTTGGCAGACTCCATTTTACTGACAAGTCGGCAAGATCTCTGTAGAACAAAGTTAACCCTGATTTTTTCTTCCAAGATTCTGGACTTGGTATAATTGTCCCTACCTCTGTAAAACTGCTCACTTAAACATTTTCTCTTAGAATTTCCTGTGTCAAAGTCTTCTTTATTTACCCACTCTCTCTGCTCCATGATGTATTCTTCCTGTTTCAGTTTCTGCCCTGACCTGATGTCTCCATAGTAGGCATAATTCTTCCTGGATGCTCTATTACCAACTTCTCTGCTTTCATTCTTGTCCTTCCCTTTTTTGCCCAAGGTTCTGATTCTTAACTGACTTGACAATTTGTCATCTAATTTATTTTTAAAGCCTTTACTTTCTGCCTTAGAATTCATATAAAACATCAGTTCCAAGGCAAAAGAGCAGTCAAGACTAGGCAATTAGGGTTAAACCACTTGCCTAGAGTCACACAGCTAGGAAATGTTTGAGGTCAGAGTTGATCCTAGATCAGTGATGGGTAACCTTTTCAGCTTGATGTGTCAAAATTTGCCCAAAAAAGAGCATAACTTGGGTGGTATGTCACTTTGAGAAAAAACAACAACAATCATAATTTTGCAATATTGTATATGTGCAAAAATGTATAATTGTAATATATAACTGCATTTAATAAACCAAAACTAATTATTTAACTTACCTGTTTAGTGACAGTTGTTCTGGCCTACAGACCTCTGGCACAGAGTGTCTACACTAACTACAGCAAATGTTTCATCCTTGACATGCAGTCCCATACTTCTCTGTGTGTGGTCACATGTGGCCATGTGTCATTGAAAATTGCTATGCATGTCAGTGCTGACACATGTGTCATAGGTTTATCATCAGGGTTCTAGATCTTCCTGACTCCAGGGCTACCTCTTTTTCCACTGAGCTACCAACCATATTGTGTAATCCAATTTCCATTGAGCTAGGAATTCTTTCCTGCCTGACCTAGGTGCCATCAGATAAAATATGCCCACTGGTTGGTCTCAGTACAAGAGAAAAATGCAAAAGAAAGTATCACTGACATATCTATTGGCTGTTCTAGCAACCATTAATAATCTCTGAAATAAAGAGGTCTTTAGAATATGCTGTACTACAAAAATAAATTTAAAATAGTCAGTAAAATCTAAACTTCAACCTTTTAAAAGAAAATGTAGTTGCATGACCTAGGAACTGTTCAACATGCCTGATATGACTTTTGATCACTTTTGTACTCAATCCCTCCACTCTTGCTTCAGGTGGCACTGGTATAACTTGTAAAATGTTTTGCTATGATAATATTGTGACTCTTTAGGTGATAGATCAATGGAGATTGAGGATATGGAATGTAGGATCTGAAATCCACACTCTTTGAATTAAAATCCTGCCTCAGACAAGGCACTAGGTATGTGATCCTGAGAAAACTACTTAATGCTTGTCAGCCTCGGTTTCTTTATTTCTAAAATGGAAATGATAATAGCATCTACCACCCAAGGTAGTTGAGGATAAAATGACATAACATTTGTAAAATACTTTGGAAACTTTACACTGTTATATAAAGCAAATCTTTTATTTATATCTATACTCATTTTCTTGTTACAGGCATAAGTATATGGTTTTTGTTTTCCTAAATTTGTAACTGTACGTGTTGCCCTTCATTCTAAGGAATTTTAAATAACATGTTTCCTATATAATATATGCTTACCTATGTCCATTCATACTTAGCTTTATTAACAAGCAATGTCTTCCTCCTTTGTCAGGATCTTTATGTAATAGAAGTTTACTTTTTCCTCTATCTATTGAATTTGAGTTAGCATTTAACATGCAGAATACCAAGACAAAAACAACAAAAAAATAAAGGTACTTTATTTTGGCCTTTAATTCCTCACTTGAGAGAATAACCCAAGGTAATTCTCATGGCACTTTCCAGATAATTTACAAATATTCTTAGAGTGTTAATTATCTATTAATTCTTTTCTTCTCCTAGAGCCTACAGTATGTCCTGCCTCTTTATGATAATAACTTCATAGATATACTGTACATCATATTCTCAGATGATACCACATTATCTGGTTTCCATAACAAGATCCTCCAGTCTTCATTGCTACTTAATTTAAACAGGGAAAATTCTAGTGCCATGATCTCATCCACTTAGACAGCTATCTCAAACATTCCACAATGACAGAATATCTCTAATAATGAGTAAAAAAGAGAAATTTTCCTACTGAAAAAAGAAAGCTAGAACATCATCTTTGGAAATGAAGTACAATCACTCTAATTTTGACATATAGAAGTCAGATCAATTTCACTTGTCTCTCCAGTCAATTATAAAGAATATTCTTTAACAAGGTAATAGAGTTTAAGCTGGGAGGGACATTTAAGGTCATTAAGTCCTACCTTTTTATTTTATAGATGAGGACACTGAACCTCAAAGAGGTTTTTTTTTCAGGGTTACAAATGTAGAAAGTAGCTTGAGAAAGAACTCCCATTTTCCTGACTCAATCCAATGTTCAATCCATTATCCAACACTGGCTTCGTAAGTCTAGAGCATGAGTTTCTTCCCCTCTCAAGTGAAGATGTTTGAGATTACCAGATAATCACTCATTTGGAGAAGCATCTAAAGCCAAATAAAGGACATGAAACAGGTAGGAGAAATTTATTGTCTTCTTTTTATAAACTCTTAGAATTCAGAGTCCTGTAGTAATGAAAAAGAGAAGACATAAGCTTTTATTAAGTATTGTAAAAATATTGAGGAAGATAATTAAAAAAAACCATGAAAAGACCTTTTTCAAATTACGAAGAGTGAAATGAGCAGAGCCAAAAACATTATATAAAGCAACAGAATCATTGTTTGAAGAATGGCTTGTATATGTCCACTTTTAAATAAATAAACTGATAAATAGAAATAAGAGGTCGTTTTTATATATACGTATTTCTTTTTTGTCAAATGATAACTATTTTAATAGGGGGAAGGAAGGGAGAGAAAGAGTTAACTGGGTATTTGGGTATTTTAAAGTATCTAATGCATATAGAGACATATACACATGCATAAAGTAGTAATGTTACATTTATTTTATTATATATATATATATAGCTTTATAAACACTCCTCACTTTCTTATAAAACTTTTCCACACTCTTATTAACCTATGGTCACTGAGCCAATTAGTGCCCAGGATATAGAACACAATGCTGTGGTTGGTCACCTTTTATTCTCTCAGCCAATAGTGTACTGTAATAAGTGTAACTCAGCAATACAGAATTAGATATATATTTTTTAAAAGTCTGTGATATAGTGAAGCCATGATAAGTGAATTGCAATATAGCAAGGGATGACTGTACATGAACTATATCCTAGGTAATATGCTAAGTACTATGCAAATATTTACTCATTTGATCCTTACAACAACATTGGAAGGAAAATGTAATTATAATTAACATTTAAGAGTTAAGGAAATTGAGAAAAACAAATTAGGTGAATTGTCCACAGGAATTGTCTACATAGCTAGCAAACTTCTGAGACCATATTTGAACTCAGATATTCCTGACTTGTTGCCCAGTGCTTTGTATATTGACTTATTTTTTTAAAGGCTACTAAGAGTTACAATAAAAATCCCAGAAAGATTTATATGAAGTGATGCAAACTGAAATGAGCAGAACACGAAGAATGTTATACACAGTAATAATGATTAATGATCATAACAAAAAAGGTTGGAAGCAGGTGGGTAGCTCAGTGGATTGAGAACTAGGCCTAGAAACAGGAGGTCCTGGATTCAAATCTGACCTCAGATACTTCCCAGGTGTGTGACCCTGGGCAAGTCATTTAAACCCCATTGCCCAGCCCTTACCACTCTTCTGTCTTAGAACCAATACAGAGGATTCTGGGAAGATGGCAGCTTAGATGGAGCCAGTGTTAAAACATCTGCACCCTTCCAAAATGAGATAGAAAACAATGCGAAAGAGGACCAAATGTAAAAACGAGACAGAGCAGGGGGAATCCTAGTGCTGTATAGCTAAAGAGGTATGCCAAGAAAAAGGCTTGAATTCTTGAACTGTTGGGTCTGAGGGTGTAGAAGGGGAATACCAGGATAACTACTCCACATGCTGTGTGGAGTCTCCAGCAGCCCCTGAAATCTCAGGGTGGATGGGCACACCAACCTGGAGAGAGAGCCTTGCTGGTACCAGACTCAGGGATTTGAACACGCACCAGGGATGCAACTGGAGGGGAAAGCCAGAGAAACACAGCAAAACAACCAAAAGATGGCAGCTTAGAGAGAGCCAAACCTAACTGCAGACTACTTGGCTTCATCACAACAAGATAGAGAACAAAGGGCTTCAAGAGGAAAGAAAACCAGATCAAACACAAGGGCAGCGCAGGGGGACCCTATTGCTGGACAGCTCAGATCAGCAAATACTTTCTTTCTTGTCCCCACACTTTGTTTTTTTGTTTGTTTGTTTATTTCTCCTCTCAATATTTTAGCCTCAGGGAAGATTAAGCAGTAAAGACTAATACAAGCAGTACAGTCTAAATACCAACAATTGGATAGACAAGAAGTCTTCAGAGGGCAGAGAAAGGAACTACAAACCTCCATTGCCAGGATGAGGAAGATCTTTCATCTAAGATCATTAAATACATCTGCTCAAACTAGTGGAACAGAAAAGGAAAAAAAAATATGAGTAAACAACAGAAAAAGAGAAAAGAAATGACAATTGACAGCTTCTTTCAAGGAAGTGAAAAGAGTTCAAATGAAATAAAAATAGAAGAAGAGGAAGAAGTTCCAGCAAATTGGACACAGGCTTTAGAAGATCTCAAAATTCAATTAACTCAAGAACTTCAGGAACTCAAAAAGCAATCAAGAGAGTCAAGAGAGGGTGAAGACAATTTGAAAAAGGAAATACATGAACTAAAACAAGAAAATAAAGTCTTAAACTACAGAACTGGTCAGCTTGAAAATGAAGCAAGGAAGGCAAAAGATTATCTACAAAGAAAATCAGACCAGAAGGAGAAGGATGATCAAAAATTCAGGGATGAAATTCAGGCTTTAAAAAGCAGAACTAAACAACTAGAAGCAAATGACTTTACAAGGCAGCAAGAATACGTAAAACTAAGTAAAAAAAATGAAAAATTTGAGGAAAATATGAAACACCTCATTGATTCAACCAAAGATCTGGAGAACAGAGCTAGAAGAGATAATTTAAGAATTATTGCTTTATAAGAACATCAAGATTAAAAGAAAAAGTTTAGACATCATCCTATAAGAAATTAACAGAGACAACTGCCCCGGCATGCTTGAAAAAGGGGGAAAAGTGGAAATTGAAAGAATCCACAGATCACCACCTACATTTAATTCACAATTGAAAACTTCCAGGAATATTATAGCCAAATTCTAAAACTACCAGACCAAGGAAAAAATATTATAAACTGCATAAAAGAAGTCATTCAGAGATCAGGGAACCACAGTTAGGATTAACAAAGGATCTAGCTGTATCTACATTGAAGGGCCAGAAGGCATGGAACACAATATTCCAGAAAGCGAGAGAATTGAGTCTACAACCGAGAATCAACTATCCAGCAAAACTGGCTATATTATTACAGGGGAAAGTATGGTCATTCAATAAAATTGAGGACTTCCAAGCATTTATCAAAGAAAAAATGGACTTAAACAGAGACTTTGCTACCCAAACACAGAACTTAATAGAATCACCATAAGGTAATTAAGAGAGTGGGGGCGTGGAAAAATCTTTTCATTAAGGGACCCAACAAGTTAAATTGATTTATATCCCTAGAAGAAAAGAAGATATTGGAAAATATTTAAAATTGTCATTACCAACAGGGTAACATGGTAAGTTTACATAGAGGGAACAGTGACAAACTGTATAGGATGAAATGTCATATATATATATATATATATATATATATATATATATATNAAGCGAGAGAATTGAGTCTACAACCGAGAATCAACTATCCAGCAAAACTGGCTATATTATTACAGGGGAAAGTATGGTCATTCAATAAAATTGAGGACTTCCAAGCATTTATCAAAGAAAAAATGGACTTAAACAGAGACTTTGCTACCCAAACACAGAACTTAATAGAATCACCATAAGGTAATTAAGAGAGTGGGGGCGTGGAAAAATCTTTTCATTAAGGGACCCAACAAGTTAAATTGATTTATATCCCTAGAAGAAAAGAAGATATTGGAAAATATTTAAAATTGTCATTACCAACAGGGTAACATGGTAAGTTTACATAGAGGGAACAGTGACAAACTGTATAGGATGAAATGTCATATATATATATATATATATATATATATATGTATGTACTTATGTATCTATAAACGTATACAGAACTAGAGGGGGAAAATAAGGTAACATTAAGAAAAATGGGAAAACAAAAAAAATGGAGTTAATTTATATTCCATAAAGAAGCACGTGGGGCCAACAGGGAAGAATAACAATATACTGGAAGGGTAAAGAAGTTGGAGAGAGGAAATATTTAATACTTAAGTACATTGAAATCAACTTAAAGAGGGAAGAACAATTAGATCCATTGGAGTAGATAACTGATTTGCCCCCTATAGAGAATAAGCAGGGTAACAAAAGGACTGATGGGGAGGGAAGTAACACTAGGAAGGAGAGGATGGGGGGTAGCTTAGAAAGATCTGAAAGAAGAATAAGAGGGGAATAAGAAGGGAGAGGGGAGAAAGGGGAAGGACAATAAGGGAGGGGATTAGGGGAACTGATTAAAAACAAAACACTGGTATAAAAGGAAATAGTGAAAGAAGAAAGGACAGGACAAGGAGAGAGAATCAAAATGTCTGTGAACACAGTTGATAATTATAACTCTGAATGTGAATGGGATGACTATGCCCATAAAGTGGAAGCAAATAACAGAGTGGATTAGAAACCCAAATCCTACTATATGTTGTCTCCAAGAAACACATATGATAAAGGCAGACATTCATAGAGTAAAAATGAAAGGATGGATCAAAATCTATTAAGTATCAAATGAGAAAAAAGAAGGCAGGGGTTGCCATCATGATCTCTGACAGAGCCGAAGTAAAAATAGATCTGGTTAAAAGACATAGGGAAGGTAATTACATCCTAATAAAAGGCAATATAAACAATGAAGAAATATCAGTACTCAACATGTATACATCAAACATTATAGCTTCCAAATTTCTAAAGGAGAAGCTAGTGAAACTCAAGGACAAAATAGATAGCAAAACTATACTAGTGGGAGACCTCTACCTTCCCATATAAGATGTAGATAAATGAAACCAAAAAAATAAATAAGAAAGAGATAAGAGCAACGAATGAAACTCTTGAAAAATTAGAGTTAATAGCTATACGGAGAAAAATAAATAGGGACAAAAAGGAATACACCTTCTTTTCAGCAGCACATGGAACATTCACATAGATAGACCATGTACTAGGGCATAGAAACATAGCATTCAAATGCAAAAAAGGAGAAATAAAAAATGCAACCTTATAAGATCATAATGCACTAAAAATAGTTATTGGTAAGAATACATGGAGTGGCAAAACAAAAACAAATTGGAAACTAAATAAAATGATTCTCCAAAATAATTTAGTGAAAGAACAAATCATTGAAACAATTAATAATTTCATTGAAGACAATGACAATGATGAGACTTCTTACCCAAACCTATGGGATGCAGCCAAAGCACTTCTAAGGGGAAAATTTATATCACTGAGTGCTTATATTAACACATTAGGGAGGGCAGAGATTAATGAATTGGGCATGCAATTTAAAAAACTAGAAAATGAACAAATTAAAAATCCCCAGATGAAAACTAAATTAGAAATATTAAAAATCAAAGGAGAAATTGATAAAATTGAAAGTAAAAGAACTATTGAATTAATAAATAAGACTAGAAGCTGGACTTTTGGAAAAAACAGATAGAATAGGCAATGTACTGGTAAATCTAATTAAAAAAAGGAAAGAAGAAAACCAAATTAACAGTATCAAAAATGAAAAGGGAGACCTCACCTCTAATGAAGAGGAAATCAAAGCAATCATTAAAAATATTTTGCCCAATTATATGGCAATAAATATAGCAATCTAGGTGATTTGGATGAATATTTGGAAATATACAAATTGCCTAGATTAACAACAGAAGGAATAGAATACTTAAATTATCCAATATGAGAAAAAGAAATTGAATAAGCCATCAAAGAACTCCCTAAGAAAAAAATCACTAGGGTCTAATGGATTCACAAGTGTGTTATTTGGAATTTGGGGAGTTCCATTGAGAGGTATTTGGGGCTCATTTGAGTTTTAAATATTTAGTTATATGACAAACTTCCTGCGGACAATTAGAGGCCTGGGAAACTGCATTTCCCTTGATTCCTCTTGTAATGCAGGTAGACAGAAACTGTGATTATGTAACAGAATAGTATAAGATTCCTGGGGTCATTAGAGGCAGGCTTTTTTTGGCACCTTCTCTCTTTTGTACCTGGGCCCTTTTGGCACATGGGAGAGGTGGAGAGAAGGTATGGCGGGGAAATTGAATTAGATCTTAGCGGGTGCATGGTCATCTTATATTTTACCAACATGGCCTTAATTAAAATATTACTACTTCTTTTAATATCCATCTATATTTATTTTAAACATAATAGTTTGGCAACCACATGCATTGGAAACGTAATTCTTAATTTTTCAGATAGCCACACTACTCTAAGACAATTTAAAATCATCTCCAGAGCTATAGACATGCTTCTTCCAGTTTTGCGCTTCTCTTTTTGGCCACTTTGCTCAGTTCTTTTGAGCAATTTTTGAAAGGGAAAAGTAGTTTTAAATGCCATGTTTTTGCTAGCAGCATTTTTTTTTGCCTGCTGATTACCTCAGAAGCTGCTTCAGCCAGTTTGAACCTCTCGCAGTGGACTCTCCCCTGGAGTCCCTGGAGTCACAAGCCTTTTCCTGAGCCTTTTTTTCCTGCCATCCAGTGCTTATCCCTAGCTCCTTCTAACTGTTCCTGACAATGCTGACTCATACCACCCGAATGCAAGTTTCCTGCCTTTTTCTGCTTCTGATCCTGACCCCCTGCTGTCACTTATAGGGACTGCTTCTGCCTGGCAACTATGTGATCACATAACAGAATAGTATAAGATTCCTGGGTTCATAGGAGGCGGGCTTTTTTTTGGTACCTTCACTCTTTTGTACCTGGGCTCCTTTAGCACATGGGAGAGGTTGAGAGAAGGTATGGGCGAGAATTTGAATTAGATCTTAGCAGGAAAGTGGTCATCTTATATTTTACCAACATGGCCTTAATTAAAATATTAATACTTCTTATAATCTCCATCTATATTTATTATAATTATAACACAAGTGAATTCTATCATACATTCAAAGAACAACTAATCCCAATACTATACAAAATATTTGATAAAATAATCAAAGGAGGAGTCCTGCCAAATTTCTCTTATGATACAAATATGGTACTGATCCCTAAGTCAGGTAGATCAAAAACAGAGAAAGAAAACTACAGAGCAATCTCCCTAATGAACATAGATGCAAAAATCTTTAATAGAATACTAGCAAAAAGACTCCAGCAAGTGATCACGAGGGTTATCCATCATGATGAAGTGGGATTTATACCAGGAATGCAAGGATGGTTCAATACTAGGAAAACCATACACATAATTGACCATATCAACAGTCTAAGAAACAAAAATCACATGATTATCTCAATAGATGCTGAAAAAGCCTTTGACAAAATACAACACACATTCCTACCAAAAACACTAGAAAGTATAGGAATAGAAGGACCTTTCCTAAAAATAATAAACAGTATATATCTTAAACCATCAACAAATATCATCTGCAATGGGGATAAATTAAAAGCATTCCCAGTAAGATCAAGAGTAAAACAAGGATGCCCATTGTCACCTCCATTATTTAACATTGTACGAGAAATACTCACAGTAGCAATTAGAGAAGAAAAAGAAATTCAAACTATTAAAATAAGCAATAAAGAGACCAAGCTATCACTCTTTGCAGATATGATGGTCTACTTAAAATATCCTACAGAATCAACTAAAAAGTTAGTAGAAATAATCAACAACTTTAGCAAATTTGCAGGATTAAAAATAAATGCACATAAATCATCAACATTTCTATATATTTCCAACACATCACAGCAGCAAGAGGTAGAAAGAGAAACACCATTTAAAATCACCCTAGACAATATAAAATACTTAGGAATATATCTACCAAAACAAACACAGGAATTATATGAAAACAACTACAAAACGCTTTACTTAGAATACTACTCTAATAAATCACGTTATAATCTTCTTTCAATATAAATATTTCTGTGTCGCAGATGACAACCCATTCCTTTAGTATTGTAAATATAAAACATTATGCAAAATTAGACTATCTGCATGACAGATATGCCATTCATAACTCTCTCTTCATTTAGTGGTTAACTATTTGAATGAAGATATTGCCTTTGGGTTATTCTATTAGTGTAGAGACCCATAATCAGTATCTGAGCATTATTATATAAGATGCAAGGAAATGAAATTGAAAGAGGCCTTCAATATACACTCTATTTTGACATTGATTCTACGGAAGAAAAAAACAAGTTCTAGGAAAATAAAGTTATTTGCCCAAGTTAAGTAAGTAGTGAGGCTGAAATGTGAAACTAGGTCTTCACATTTTAAATTTAGAGCTCTATCCATTACACACCATAGCCTGTGTTTGAAATTTTGATAGTGTTACTTTACTTTCAAAATATGAACTAGAACATTTTGATGTTCTATTCCTAAAAGCAATGAGTAAGGCCCAACACACCTCACTAATAAAATTATGAATAAAGTGGCCATTTGAATGCAAGTAGCATGTTAGTTATTTCATCTGATATGATGAAGAATTTTTCAATATCATGATTATTGGTGGAAACTTTGGATCTGATCCAACATTAAGGTGATTTATTTGAAAAAACTAACAAAATTGACAAAGTACTGGTCAATCTAATTAAAAACGGAAAGAAGAAAACAATATCACCAATATCAAAGAAGAAAAGAGAGACCTCACCTCTATTTAAGAGGAAATCAAGGCAGTCATTAAAAACCATTTTGCCTTTGGGCAGCTGGGTAGCTCAGTGGATTGAAAGCCAGGCCTACAGACGGGAGGTCCTAGGTTCAAATCTGGCCTCAGACACTTCCCAGCTCTGTGACCCTGGGCAATTCACTTGACCCCCATTGCCTACCCTTACCACTCTTCCACGTATAAGTCAAAACACAGAAGTTAAGGGTTATAAAAAAATAAAAAATAAAAAAAACATTTTGCCCAATTATATGGCAATAAATATAGCAATCTAGGTGATATGGATGAATATTTACAAAAATATAAGTTGTGCAGATTAACAGAAGAAATACAATACTTAAATAATCCCATATCAGAAAAAGAAATTGAACAAGCCATCAAAGAACTCCCTAAGAAAAAATCCCCAGGACCAGATGGATTCAAAAGTGAATTCTATCAAACCTTTAAAGAACAACAAATTCCAATACTATATGAACTATTTGACATAAGAGGCAAAGAAGGAGTTCTACCAAACTCCTTTTATGTTACAAATATTGTACTGATCCCTAAGCCAGGTAGATCAAAAACAGAGAAAGAAAACTATAGAAAAATTTCCCTAATGAACATAGATGCAAAAATTTTCAATAGAAAACTAGCAAAAAGACTCCAGCAAGTGATCGAAAGGGTTATCCATCATGATCAACTGGGATAATAAACTGGAGGAATTCCACGTGAACTAGAAAGACCTCCAGGAATTGATGCAGAGTGAAAGTAGCAGAGCCAGAAGAACATTTTACACAGAGACTGATACACTCTGGTAAAATTGAATACAATGGACTTATGTACTAGCAGCAATGCAATGACCCAGGACAATTCTGAGGGATTTATGGAAAAGAACACTACCCACATTCAGAGGAAGAACTACAGGAATGGAAACAGAAGAAAAACAACTGCTTGAACACATGGGTTGAGGCAGACATGATTGGGGATGTAGACTCGAAACTACCACACCAATGCAACTATCAACAATTTGGAAATAGATCTTGATCAATGACACATGGTAAAACCAGTGGAAATACACATCAGCCATGGGGGAAAAGGGGAAGTCAGGGTGGTGAAGGGGAAAGTAAGAGCATGTATTATGTAACCATGTTAACTTTTCAAAAAATAAATATTAATAAATGTTTAAAAAACAAAACAAAAAAAACAATATGGTACTGGCTAAGAGACAGAAGGGAGGATCAGTGGAATAGACTTGGGGTAAGTGACATCAGAAGGAAAGTGTATGATAAACCCAAAGAGCCCAACTTTTGGGAAAAAATTCACTATCTGACAAAAACTGCTGAGAAAATTGGAAAACAATATGGGAGAGATTAAGTTTATATCAACATCTCACACCCTAGATAAATTCAGAATGGGTGAATGACTTGAATATAAAAAAGGAAACTATAAGTAAATTAAGTGAACACAGAATAGTATACTTGTCAGATCTCTAGGAAAGGGAAAATTTTAAAATCAAGCATGAGTTAGAAAAAATTACAAAATATAAAATAAATAATTTTGATTATATTAAATTAAAGAGGTTTTGTACAACAAAAACAATGCAACCAAAATCAGAAGGGAAATAAACTGGGAAAAATCATTATAACTAAAATTTCTGACAGAGGTCTAATTACTCAAATATACGAAGAGCTAAATCAATTATGTAAAAATTAATCTATCCCCCAGTTGATAAATGGGCAAAGGACATGAATAGGCAATTTTCAGATAAAGAAATCAAAACTATAAATAAGCACATGAGAAAGTGTTCTAAATCTCTAATAATTAGAGAAATGCAAATCAGAACAACTCTGAAGTACCACCTCACATCTAACAAATTGGCTAACTTGATAGAAGGTGAGAGTAATAAATGTTGGAGGGGATGTGACTGATACACTGGGGTAAAATTGAACATAACGGACTTCTGTACTAGCAACAGTGCAATGACCCAGGACAATTCTGAGGGATTTATGAGAAAGATCACTATTCACATTCAGAGGAAGAACTATAGGAGTAGAAACACAGAAGAAAAACAGGTGCTTGAACACGTGGGTTGAAGCGGACATGATTGGGGATGTAGACTTGAAACGACCACACCAATGCAAGTATCAATAATATGGAAATAAGTCTTGATTGATGACATATGTTAAAATCAGTTGAAATGTGTGTTGACTATGGAGGGGTTGAAGGGGGTGTGAAGGGGAAAGTAAAAACATGAAACATATAACCATGGAAAATTTTCCTAAAAAATAAAATATTAAAAAAATAAAGAAGGGACAAAAGGAAAGGAAATGCTCATCTGTCAGTCTGTTTCTAAGGCAACTCTTTTGAAGCTTCTTTGCATTGTATCCTACTCATGGTATTCATCAGATTAGGAATAAGCTCCCAATGGGTAGAACATTTCAGTCCCGGGGTCATGTAATTTGCCCATCACTGGTTAGTCAATTTACATAGGCAAGGAATTCAAAGTTCTCATAGTTTAACTTAGCAAATTTTATCTATTCCAAATATGTAAATTTAGCAAACTTTGATAATGAAATGCCCTTGTATTCCATTAATGATGTTAAAGTCTAATTTACCTGCTGATTGACTATCCCTAAGATTCCCTTCTTTCTCTATATTTGTACATCTGTATAGAAACAACAATCAGATATGAGGGCAAAGGCTCAGATATGAGAATTTCCTAATAGTTTAAGCATCCCACTGGGAGGAAAACTAATGTTGTGTATCTGTGGGATGGTAGGACTGGGAAACTATAAGCTAATATAGCTGTGAGTAATGAAATGGTACTTCATTGAAGATATCTTTACATGCCCTGTAGTTAAGTAAGATGTATATAATTATAATATCCTTCTGTCTAAATGGAGCATAGTGGCAGCCAATCTTTCAGTTAAAATATTTTCTTTCACATATTCTTCAAAATTAATTTCTGAAGCAATATTTTATGAGATATGTGATCCAAATACTGAAAATTTAACCTAACCCATGAAAAAGAGACTAAATAAAGTCTTCATAAAAGTCTAAATGCAAATGTATATATAGTCTGTTCAAGAGTTGAGAGTACAGTGAAGAAGATAAAGAGAGTTCTGCTATTATGATGATTGGGTGAGGGAACTAGAAGTGTTAGGCTCAGAAAATAGGACTATAGAGCTTTCCTCATATAACTCAAAAAGTGTCATTATGGGAAAAGGTTTAGTTTTGTTCTATTTGTCCCCAAAGGCAGAACTTGAAGTAATTACAGAAAAGCCTTTACATAAGAAATAAGAACACATTTTTTCTCAAAAAAAAACTTCCCCAAAGTATAACAGGCTGCCTTAGAAGGGACCTGGCTCTCCAATTCTGGAGGTTATCAAGCAAAAGTAAGATAATCATTTCACAGGCATATTATGAAGGGGGATTTTTTTTCAGGTATAGATTGATATACATGTGAATTAAAGTTCCTCCCAACTCTTAGATTCTGAAACTTTAGAATTGCAAAAACAATAACTATTGAAGAAATTATTTGATATCTAATTTTTTTTCAAACTCCTTAAAGGGAGGCTATCTATTGCCTCCTTTTTAATCCCCATTGTTTAGCACAGTCCCTGGCACATATATGACTATTTCTAAATACTGATTGATTATGCCCAAAGGGCTTTAAAAGACTAATGCCCTTTGATCCAGTAATACCACTGCTGGATTTGTATCCAAAAGAGATAATAAGGCAAAATACTTGCACAAAAATATATTATAGCCATGCTTTTAATAGTGGAAAAATTTTGGAAAATGAAGGGGTGTCCCTTGATTGGGGAATGGCTGAACAAATTGTGGTATCTGATGGTGATGGAATACTATTGTGCTGTAAGGAATGATGAACTGGAGGATTTCAGAAAGAGCTGGAAAGACCTATGTGAAAGAGTGAAAAGAGAAGAACCAGAGGAATATTGTACATAGAAACTGATACATTGTGGTACAATCAAATGTAATAGACTTTTCTACTAGTAGGTATGCAATGATGCAGACAAACCCAAGGGACTTATGAGAAAGAATGCTATCCATGTGCAGAGAAAGAACTGTGGTAGTAGAAAAGTAGAAGAAAAATATATGATTGATCACATTGTTTGATGTGTATTTGATTGGGGATTCTGACTTCAAATGATGACCCTTTTGCAAATATTAATAATATAGAAATAGGTTTTGAACAATGATACATATATACCCAGTGGAATTGCTGGTCTGCTCCAGGAGGAGGGAAGGAAGAGGTGCTGAAAGAATATGCATTATATAACCATGGAAAAATATTCTAAATCAATATTTAAAAAAAGAGAATTGGGCTGAGCACCAAGAAAAAATATTCTGATTAATTGATTAAAGTAAATAGAGTTGGATCTGGATATTGAATGTGTAGGATTTCATTAGGTAATGAAAGGAGAAGGCATTCTCTTAGAGGGAAGAGCTTGAGCAAAGGCAAGAAAACTGAAAATTCAAATGCTTATTTGGAGGATTAAAAGCATTCCATTTTAACTTATTCAAAGCCTTTCCTTGAAAGAGTATGAGATAATTCAAAATATGTCAGATTTTAGAATACCTGAATATTCAAATTATATATTTATTTTCATACTTACCGTTTTTACTTTCACTTTTAAGTGAAATGGTGTTTGAATGATGCTACATTATGTGTGACTTAGGGGAGTCTGTCAAATTTTTTACCAGGCTTCATTTTGTTAATTTTAGAAGCAACTAGCATCTAGAGGAAAGAACACTTGACTTATAAGAACTGTGTTTTAATTTTGGCTCTGCCACAAAATATAGTGCAAGTCACTTAATGTTGTTAAGTTTTCATTTCTGTATTTGAAAAAATGAGGGAACTAGACCATGATTTCTAAGCTTATTCCACGCCTATTCTCTTATGTAAAACAATTATCTTCTTTTTTGCCTTGACAAAGTTCATTTTCATGTTTTTTTTTGAATTTTCAAAATAATTTTATAATAAGACTTTAGGAGTCCCTATGTGAAATGCCACTGATCAGTTGGATCTCCAGAGGGCAAATTTTCCTTTTCCAAGGGTCCTCAGGGTAAAACTATGGGTATATTTATTATAAAATATAAAATTATAATCCCCTACTCAGGATGTTTTCCCCATTAAGAAGCAGCCAGGAGACTCATATCTTTAGCAAAGGCATTTACTCAAATGGAATAGAAGGAATAGATATTTTAAATTGTCCCTTCTTGCAGCACATACATCACATTAGGTGCTCACTTTCCCAAAGTTCAAGAATGGGAAAAAGTGGATGGGGGTTCAAAGTACAATGATAATGAAGCATACGTGTAAGAAATGAATGTTGCCAAGGAGCTTATGTCTCTGGAACAAAAAGACCTATATATCATTTTTCCCCCTGAGATGTAGTTCACTGAGTTGCTCCACTGACCACTGGATGGGACTAGCAGTTTCTGAGTTGAGCCCAATAGACATATTGTGAAGTGATGGAAATGGTTTGTCACCTGGCTCTGTAAATGCTGGGCATAGTTGGGCCTGGGAAGCCACTGGACAATAGGTGCTGTACGGGACCAAGCAGGCTATTCTTCTGGTGGGCAGTAATTGTTGGAGAAGATCAGGCAATTTGCTTGAAAATGGCTGCTGGACAGAGTCAGGCAGAATACTATGCTACTGGACAGTGTCTATAAAAGCCAATGTACTGTTCTCTTTAATTGTTTTATCTTCACTTCACTGGTTGGGCATATGGAGGCTATATTTCAGTTGGAGAGATGTAAAAGGTCTTTGAACTAGAATAGCAAAGCATAGTTTTGCATGGGCAGAAACTTCTTGCTTTCCTAAGAGTCTCTAATCTAAGGTTTTTAGTCAATCAACCAATCAGTCAGTCAATCAATATTTAGTGTCTGCTATGTGCCAGGCACTGTGCTAAATGTTGAGGATGAAAAAAAAGAGGGAAAAGATAATATCTCTCTTAAAGGCACTTACTCTCTAATGAGGAAGACAAAATGTAAACAAATATATTCAAACCAAATTATATACAGAATAAATAGGAAATAAACAGGCAATGGTCTAGAATTAAGAGGAATTGGGGGAAGCTTCCTGTAGATGCTGAAATTTAGTTGAGATTTAAAATAATCTGGTCACATCCTGGTAGTAAATGAAACAATACTTCTCTCTAATTTTTAAAGCTAATTTTATTACTTATTTTTACTTTTAAATATATGACATATATAACATCATAATATAAAACACATGGTTTGTTATAAATATATAATAAATTATAATAAATATGATTTTTCAAGAGAAACAAGTTCTCACATAAGCTATGCCCCAAAATCTATGTCTCATTTTTCCCTTCCTCCCACCCTTCTCCTCTCCCCAAAAAGACAGGTAATATGATAAAAGATGTACATATACAATTATAAAATGCATACTTCCCTGTTTATCATTTTGTGAAGCAAGATACATACTGCTTATACTAGGAAAAAAATTCATGAAAGAAATAAAGTGAAAAATGGTGTGTTTGAATTTGTGTCTGTACTCCATCTGTTCCTTTTATGGCAATGGATATACATTTTTTTATATCACCTAGAGCAGTGAACCTTTTAGAGATGGAGGACTGGGGCCTGCCCCAACTCCAAAATCCAGACTTGAGTGCTGTGCCTGCCCCCTCCATGAGACCAAGTGTCGTGCCCCTCCCTGCCACATGCTGGGTACACCTGCCCCTCTTTACCCCAGAGAGGGGAGGGACAAAGTACTCCCATTGGTCTGCTGGGCAGAGGGATGGATGAAGTGAGGAATGTCCTCAGTATCTCTAAAGAGGGGGAGGGTAGTAGCCTAAGTGCTCTGCTATGCTCCAGCTCTGCCTAGCAGCTCCACCTTAGAACCTCTCCCTTTTTATTAACAAACTCTGGGGGATGAAGGGGTGGAGAGGTCAAGTGCCCACAGAGAGTGCTCTGCATTCCATCTGTGGCACCTGTGCCATAGGTTTGCCATCACTGACCTAGCATTATCCTGGATTCTTCCCTTACTGATAATTGTTAAGTCATTCACAATTGGTGATCATACATTACTATTGATACTATAAGAAACCTTCTTGTTCTACTCACTTTGTCTTGCAGCACTTCATTTAAGTCTTAGATTCTTTTGTGTGTGTGTGTGTGTGTAATCATTTTATTTTTCATCTTTTATAACATGGTAATATTACATTACAGTCAACTACGACAACCTATTCAGCCATTCCTCAATTGATGGGCATTGATTCAGTTTCCAACATATATATATATATACATATATATATATATGTACATATATATTAAAACAGATAGTTTATTTTCCTTTTTCCTTGATCATCTTAAGAAATAAATCAAAAAATCTAACAGTTTTATTATTGGGTCAAAATATATACACAGTTTTAAAACTGTTATAGTATAATTCGAGATTTTTCTCTAAAATGTTTATATCAGTTCATACTTCCATCAACACTGTTTGTGTCCATATCCCCTCCAACAATTTTAATTTTGCCATTTTATCATTTTAGACAGTTTGAGAGGTGAGAGATAATATCTCAGAATTATTTTGATTTTCACTTTTTTAATGAACAATGCTTTCTATCTCTAGTTCATTCATAAATTCTTTTATTTATAAATCTGATGGGTAATGTTTTTCCTGTTCTTATGATTTGCTTATAATATTTCCCTTTATATCTTGGTTTCATATCCATTTTGATCTTGTCTTGATAACTAATATGAAATATTCATCTTTATATAGTTTCTGACTAACTCTTTTTAATTTTCCCAATAATACTTATAAATAATTTTTATTCCAAAATTTGGAACTTTACTTTTATCAAAGACAAGATTTACATAATCTTTTATTACAGTTTGTTATTTCTCTGTTCTCTTCCACTGATCTACCTTCCTATTTCTTAACTAATACCAGAATGTTTTGATTATTACTGCTTCATAATATATCTTGAAATCTGGTATTATTAGATTCCCTTCCTTTACATTTTAAAAATTATTTCCTTTCATATTATTGACCTTTTATTTTGACAATTTAATTTTGTTATTATTTTTCCTGGTTCAAAAATCTTTTTGCTAGTTTAATTGAAATAGAATTGAATAAGTAGATAAAGTATGATTTTTATTTTTATTTTATTAGCTCTGCCTACCTGTGACCAATGAATATTTTTGTAATTACTTAAATCTGAATTTATTAGTATAAATAGTATTCTATAGTTATGTTCATATAGCTTTGCATTTGTTTTGAAGATATACTCCTCAGGGTATTATTCTACTTATGATTAATTTAAGTAAGTATTTCTTCCTATCTCTTCCTTTTTTTTTTAATCAAAAAAAAATTTTTAAACCTTTACCTTCTGTCTTGGAGTCAATACTGTGTATTGACTCCAAGGCAGAAGAGTGATAAGGGTAAGCAATGGGGGTCAAGTGACTTGCCCAGGGTCACACAGCTGGGAAGTGTCTGAGGTCAGATCTGAACCTAGGATCTCCTGGCTCTAAATCCACTGAGCTAACCAGCTGCCCCCAACTTCTTTCTATCTCTTCATGCTGGATGTTGTTAATGGTATATAGATATGCTTATGATTAATGTCAGTTTACTTTAAAATCTACTACTTTGCTAAAATTATTGATAGCTTCAATTAATTTTAGGTGAATCTCTAGGATTTTATACACGTATGTATACATATATATATATATATATATAATCTGCAAAAATCAACAGTTTCATTACCTCTTTCTCCATTTAAATACCTTCAATTACTTTCCTTCTTTTATTGCTATTACCAGTATTTCTAGAACAATATTAAATATTATTGGTAATAATGGGAATCCTTGTTTTACTCCTGATTTTACCTCCTGATTAGAGGAAGATCTCTAAATTTTCTCCATTACCAATGATATTTGCTGATGGCTCCACCTACATATGTATTAATTTAAGGAATAATTCATTTATACCTATGTTTTCAACTGTTTTGAATTGGAATGAGCCTTACATTTTGTCAAAAGCTTTTTCTTTATCTATCTATATAATAATATGATTTAAAAATTTTGTTTGATGAAATTAATTATATTAAGAGTTTTCCCTATATTAAACCATCTCTGCATACCTGGTAAAATCCTGCTTGGTCATAATCTATAAACATTGTAATATATTGTTGTAATGTTCAATTTAACATTTTATTTAGAATTTTTGCATCTAATATTCATTAATGAAGTTGACATAATTTTCTTTTGCTCTTCCTAGTTTTAGGTATCAGTACAACATTTGTTTTATAAAAGGTAAAGGACTCCTTTACCAATTATTCTAAATTATTTAACAATAAAATTATATGATCTTTAAATATTTTGTAAAATTCACTTATAAATCTGTCTGGCCTTGAGGTATTTTGGGGGGATGAAAGTTCATATATATTCTGTTCAATTTGTTTTTCTAAAATAGATTTATTTAAATATTCTATTTCCTCTTCTGTTAATTTAGACATCTTATAGTTTTGTAAGTCTTCATTCATTTCCATTGTTATTAAATTTATTGGCATAAAATGAGGCAGACTAACTTCTATACTTGTTTTGATTTAATCTTTATTAATAGTAAATTTACCCTTTTTATTTTTTGTGATTTGGTTTTCTTCTCTCTTTTTGAAAGATCAAATTAACCAATGATTTAAATTTAATTTTGTTAATGTCATCTTAAATTTTTAGGATTTCTGATTTAGTATTTAATTGGGGACTTGTATTTTGTTACTTTCCTAATTTTTTATTGAATACCCAATTCATTGGTCTATTCTCTTTAACTGATATAAGCAGAGATATATTTTTACTGCTTTTTGCTGTATCCTAATCACATTCAAAATGGTAAGTTTTAGTTCTTTATTTCTACTTTATTTTTCTTCATTTTTTCCTTTATATCTCATTTAACCTTATTTCTCTTCAAAAATTTAATTTTCTTCTAACCACTACCTCCATAATCCACATCCCTTCTTTAGTTCAATCTTTATTTTCCTCCCCCATCCCTTTAAGGTTTCCTCCTTTTTCTCCTCTTCTTACCCTCCTAGTTATTAATCTATTTACCCTTCTGAGTCCCTCCATTATCACTTTCTTAGTATCTTATTTGTTAATATTAGGACCTCTTTGATTCTCTCACTCATCTCATCTCCTTTCCCTCTTTTTTCTTAATCTATATGCCCATCTAAGATTCCATCTTTTTTTTTGAAATGTTTTTGGAATTTTCAATATTTTCTCCTAGTTACATATTTCATGTTCTTTCCCTCTTCCCGAATCCCCCCTAATACCCTTTAGCCTACACACAATTCCACTGGGTTTTACATATATCATTGATCAAGACCTAATTCTATATTATTGATAGTTGGACTAGAGTTATCATTTAGTATCTACAACCCCAATAATATCCCTAGCACCCTATGTGTTCAAGCAGTTGTTTTTCTTCTGTGTTTCTCCTCCCACAATTCTTCCTCTGAATGTGACTTGTTTTCTTTCTTATAAATCCCTAAGCCTTGCTCTGGATCCTTGCATTGCTGCTAGTATAAAAGTCTGTTATGTTCTATTATACCACAGTGTATCAGTCTCTGTATACAATGTTCTGCTGGATCTGCTCCTTTCACTCTGCATCAATTCCTGGAGGTCGTTCCAGTTCACATGGAATTCCTCATGTTCTTTATTCCTTTGAAGACAATAGTATTCCATCACCAACAGATACCACAATTTGTTCAGCCATTCCCCAATTGAAAGTGTAATGCAAGATTGCTAGCAGAAGCCTTTTTGCTTCTGTAATTTCATACTGTCACAGAAAGACAGTTGGACGTTTTAGAATTTTAAGAAAGTCAGTTGGAGTCTGAGGCTATAAATAGAGCCAACTGACAGGGCTTTGCCTTCTGGCTCTCGCTTGGCCTGGGGGCTTTTGCTTTCTGGCTTTGCTTTTGCCTATTTGTTTGGCTTTTGGCTCTGCCTTGGCCTGTGTTTTGTCTTTTGGGACATTTGGACTTAGCTGATTTCTCTGGACCTCTCCCTGATCTCTTCATTACATCCCTGCTATTTCCTTGAATTTCCCTTTGGGCCCTGGGAGGAAGGGTGGCTTGGTGATTGGACGAAGTGGGTTTAGATTCTGTAGGCAAGTAGGGCATCCTAAACAAGTTAACCCCAATTTAATAATTTGATAAATACTTTACTTTAAGGCAGTCAATTCTTCCTGACTGGGAGAGCAGGCTCTCTCAGTCTAACCCCCTCCTGTGACCCTTCCCCCACCATCAGCTTTCTCCCTACTGGCTGTTACAAAACCCTAAACCCCTCTTTCCTTCTGATTATCCCTGACATTAATAAATCCCCTTTGTTACCTACTCAAAGCCTCTGGTGAATCATTGTATCAAAGATTAAGGCAAGGGCTGAAGAGGGAAGGATTTATTTTCTTTTATTTCTTGAGGGAACCACAGGCATTCATCTTGGTAGGAAATACCTACCAGAGACATCCTGAAGCCATCAGTTTCACTGGCAGGGAGGAGCCCTTTTGTCTCCTCCCTCAAAGGACTTAGAAATTAACAAGAGAAGTCCTCCAGCCAGATATAAAACATTTCTGACTGGCCAAACTCCTATTGGTACCTTAGAAATACCTTCCCTGATTGAAGAACCTCAGCCAATTTCCTCAGTATCCTCTGTCTTTAGCCTCAGCTATCAACTTCATTGCCCTTCCAAATCATCTCATATCCATTTCATCCCTCCTCACAACCCAAATTGCCTGAGACCTGCCTAGATTACCCAACTTTTTTATAACAAAAGACATTCTCTTATTTTTAATTTTTTTTTGCCACCACAAATCCTTGTTTGTAGCCCCAATTCTCTTGCCTTTCTGAATATCATGTTACAAGCCTTGAGGTCTTGTAGAGTGGAGGCTGCCAGATCCTGTGTAATCCTGATTGGTGTTCCTTGATATCTGAATTGTCTCTTTCTGGCTTCTTGTAATATTTTATCCTTAACTTGGAAGCTTTTGAATTTGGCTATTACATTCCTGGGGGTGGTTTTCTGAGGATTTAGTGTAGAGGGTGATCTATGGATCCTTTCAATGTCTATTTTGCCCTCTTGTTCAAGAACATTGGGGTAGTTTTGTTGGATAATTTCTTGTAATACACTATCTAGGTTTCTATTTGTTTCTAATTTTTCCAGAAGACCAATACTTCTCAAGTTGTCTCTTCTAGACCTGTTTTCTTGGTCTATTAACATGAGATGCTTCATGTTTCTATCTATTTTATCAGTCTTTTGACATTGCTTTATTAATTCTTTTTGTCTTGTGAGATCATTGGCTTCTAATTGCCCAATTCTACCCTTTAGAGACTGGATTTTGTCTATAATCTTTTGGTTTTCCTTTCCAAAGTGATCTATCTGGTTCTTCAAGGCTTCCAGCTGGTCATTTCTGGTCTTCAATTTGCTTATCAATTCATTTGATTTCTGAGCCTCACTTTCCAATTGCGAAATTCTTCCTTTTAAACTGTTATTTTCTTGCTAGATCTCTTCCATATTTCTCATGATCTCAGATTTGAAGTCTTCGAGATCTTGTGACCCATTTTCATTTTCTGGGGAAGGTTGGGGTGCCTTTGTCCTCCTCTGTTTCCAGGGTTTTTTCTGTGCAGAAGTTATCAAGTGTTAGAGTTTTTTTCTTGGTCTTCTTGTTTATTTCTTGATCCTTGCTTGGCATCATTATGGTTTATCTGCCAGAAGTCTGAGTAAGGCAATCTGATTCTCTTTGTATGCACTTAGGGATCAGTTTTTGTCTGAGGCTATTTTGTGAGTCTCCTGGCTTCTCTGTGGACCTTCCTGGGGTCTCTGGTCTAGCTGTTTTTAGGGCCAAACCCCCATGTTCCTAGCAAGCTGCCCAGTGCCCAGAACTTGGCCTACATTTGCTCCTCCACCTGAGGTTTTCCCCTGAGTCTGAGCATGCTGTGCACTATTGCGGCCTTTCTCAGCCCCACTCCCATGTCCAAGGTCTGAGTTTTATAGCCTCCTGGGGTCTCTGGTCTAGCTATTTTCAGAGTCCAAGCCCCTGTGGTCCTAGCTGGCTGCCTGGAGTCCAGAACTTGGCTTACCCTTGTTCCACCACCTGAGGTTTTCCCCTGAGTCTGAGCATGCTGCTCACTGCTGCTGCTGCTGCCTCTCTCAGCCTCACTCCTGTGTCCAAGGTCTGAGTTTTCCAGCCACCTGGGGTCTCGGGTCTTGCTGCACTCGGGGGCAAACTCCTAGTGGTGCCAGCTAGCTGCCAAGGAGCTAGATTTTGTGCCCCCTCTCACTCAAAATCTGGAGTGTAGCCTCTGACTTTGGTACCATTGGTGGGGTGGGAGAGGGTTAATCAGCTCATGTGTTGATGGGAGCTATTTCCCCTGCTTATAGCATGGAAGTGCCCAAATCCCACGTACCTTCAATACTATGCCCTATTGTGGGGTCTCTTCTTTCATCTGGATTTTTTTGTCCTTTGGAGGTATGCTATATTGGTTGGTAAGGAGAGAACTTCTCCAAGCCTCTACTCTGCCACCATCTTAATCTGTAAGTTCCCAAGATTCCATCTTTTAATCTTTATCCCTCACCCTTTTATCTCCTTGTAAGACAAAAAAAATTTACCTTTCTAAATGTATGTATTTCATCTTTTACCCACATCAGATATGAATAAGCTAGCATTGCCATCCCTTCATTCTCTAATTCTCTTCATTATAGCATTTCTTCCATTGATGCTTCTTTTAAATGATATAATTATTGCAATTTATTTCTAAGAAATTTTATTTTATTTTTAACAGATTCAATTATATTCAATTTGATCTTGAAGCTTCTATCTATAAAAGTTCCTCAAAGTCACCTAGTTAATAATTAATGATATCATTGCCTCTACTTTCTAAGAAATTCTTCCTTTCTCAAAAGCCTCTTCCCTCTTCCAACATTTTCATATTTTCATATTCCCTTAGGGTTGTGTGTGTGTGTGTGTGTGTGTGTGTGTGTGTGTGTGTGTGTAAAAGCTTAATAAACCAGCCCTTCTAAAAAGAACCTAAATATAACACACTTTAAATTTAATCTTTATTATACTTTCTCCAGCACTTTCTTAAGTTTAGCTAATCAACCAAAAATAAAGCTTTGATTTGTACTTTACTGGTTTATATGGTGTAAATTCTCACACTGAAACTATAGTGGACTTTCATAAGGTGTTATGAGCCAGCTCCAGAACAGTAGAGTTTAGAGTAATCAACATTTTTCATTTTCCATCTTCCTTTGATAATTTTAGGCAGATGAGTAGGAAGGGACAATGATATGAATATAGTCTATACCTTGAAGGTGCATTCATTTTCTTGTTGCCTTCTTCATATATAATTAAATATGTAGATATTCTTTCCTTTCTGGGATGAGGAATTCATATTTAGCTTCTGAGGGATGACCACTATATACACTCCCAATGTCTCTGTCTCTCAGTTTCAGTTGAAATCTACATTTGGATACTCTTCCTCTTAAACCTTGATATTAAAAAATTCTTCCTACATTAATAAATTTTTAATATTTACTTTAGGAGATGGATCAGGAAATGATGAACTAATGGACTTGGGAGGTTGTAGACCTTCCTGGTCCTGGCAGAATACTATCAGTTTCCTTTATCTCTCAGGGAATTTCTGGAAAATTCTATAGTGGACATTTTTCTCTTCTATTATATTGTTTCCTCATTGATTTCTTTCTCTCATTATTGTAATGATGGGAATATCACCAATCCTATTTAGATATCAGTTTCTGCATCTGTAAAATAACATGGGTGAACAAAATGATCTCCTTTCTTCTAGTATTGAATCTTTGATTTTATGTACCTTCAAAAGGTCCCTTTCCTCAGGATTTAAAGCCAAAAGAGTCCTTCTCTAAGATCTTTATCTTCCATTCTAACTTCCTCGGTTTTGTAAATGAAGAAATTGAAACTCCCAAAGAGATAAATTACTTTCTCAAAGTTATATAATCCCTTAAAAATTACAACTTATTTTGACTGACCTATGAAGAAAACAGGTATGAATTTGACTTTGAGCATATGATCTCTATAAAACCTAATTTCCCAAACTGTAAAATTGGAGCTTGGAGTAAAATTAGCACAACATTCTTTTCCACTGATAAAGTTATATGGTTCTACTCTTTGTGAAAGAAGGAAAGGGAAAGGTACAAGCATTTATTAAACACCTACAGTGTGCCAGACACTGCTAGTCACTTTATAAATATAATTTCATAGCAACCCTGACCGGTAAGTACTATTATTATCCACATTCATTTTAAAGTTGAGGAAAGTTTCTGAAGCTACAAGTCTTCCTGATTCTAGGTCAAACATTGTAAGGACTGTGCTACCCAGGGAGTAAGTAGTGCAGCTGAGAGAGTAGTCTGTCTTTTTTATGTCAATAATTAACTCTCTTCCATCAAAGCTGGATCCTGTGGAGTTAGATAAAAAGGGAAGTGAAAATATAGGAAGGAAAGTGTTAGGGAGAACCAAGTGAGTTACTCTTTTCCTACTTAGAATTTCTGTTCAAGTTTTCTTGTCTTGCCATTCATCATAGAGAAATGGTAGATGCTTAGATACTTAGACATGTTCATGTGGATTTGAATACTCATATGAATCATTTCATTGATTTTAGCAGTAAATATTAATTTTGTACTCGAGTCTGGAATCAATTTTTTTACCTTGACAGTCTCTTTTCCTTAGCCTTTTAAACATATAGATATTCCTGAACTTTCTGTGCTCCTATCCTTTATCATCATTCAGTTGGTACCCCTAATCAGTGAATTACAGATATGCAATTTCATATTGTGTACAATATACCTTAAAAGGACAATCTTCCCAGTAACTCACATTTAAACTTTACTAGTAGGAAGATATTGTGAGATGTGACAATCTTATTATTATCGTTCCTTTTTCCTATTTCATGGAATATTCCAAAGAATAACAAATAACATCCATGATAACATAGTAAAAATGCCATCTAGACAATAAACCTTTAGGGTTTTTCTAGTAAAAACCATGGAACTGAAACAACTTCTTTGAATCTGCCATATTTAGACTTTTTAGCCTCTAATGTTCACTCTAAAATGTTAAGAATTTGTTTCTTGGAGGTTAGGAATTCAGGCAATTGAACTTTGAAACACAGTTTTTCATTTTCTTATGTTTTTGAAAACCTAAAACTGAGCTATGGGGAAATCCAAACATATACTCCCATTCCCCATGGTGAAGTGTTTTCAACCCTTTCCCTTTAATTAAATACCATTTAATTAGAATGTTTTGGTATTTAATTAGAATTTAAATTGAATGTTAAGTGAACAATAACAGCAATAAGGGGGCAGCTAGCTGTAGAGGTAATTGAGTGCTGGGTATGGAGTCAGGAAGTCAAGAAGACTCATCAAATCTGACCTCAGACACCCACTAGTTACATGATGCTGAGCAAGATACTTAACTGTATTTGCCTCAATTCCTCATCTGTAAAATGAGCTAGAGAAGGAATTTATTATCTTTGCCAAGAAAACCCCAAATAGGGCCACAGATGATTAGACAGAACTGAGCAATAAAAATGTTAGGTTCATCTCTATATCTTGGATTTCCTTTCTTACCATAAGTTTCACCTAAAGTTTGCAAGAAACCTTTTTCCTGGTTCTTCTGAAATTTAGAACCTCTTCTCTGAGATTATTTCTAATTTATTCGCCCATGGACTGCTATTTCAGTTTTAGAAAATATCTATTTATCTTATTTGCACATAGTTGTTTGCATCTTAGATCCCCAAAAGACAACTTCTTGAAGTGTTAGAATTAAAATTCTCTGGAAACTTTATTAATAGCGAAAGTGGTTTGGAGAGAGAAAAGGCACATAATCACATGATTGGCTTCCTAGCTAATCTGAGTTTGCCTCTCACATCCTGTCTCCTTTTGCTAGCAGAGTTCATTGCTTCCTGGATCCCCATTTTATAACTCTGGTGATGTCATTCCCTCTGGGTCTCCCTAACAGTCCAACCTCAGTCCAGGTCAGAGACCAGTCCCCTAGATTCCAGGAGTCTTTTGGCACAAGATACAAATGTCCTCCACAATTTCTGGGAGCCAGAGGCTTCTTTTTACACAGATAAGCCTCAGGCATCAAATTCCCAACTCAATCAAAGGATTGGGGTGAAACCAAAATGAGTTTTCAAAAATTTCCTTTTAGAAAGGAAAGAAGGGTGCAATTTATATTAAATTCATACAAAATTTGGATATATGTATTTTTTTAGCCATTCTTTGTGTCTGAAAGTTCATTGGTAGGGATTTCTCTCCTTTGGGGTGAAGATCAGAAAGTGAGAGGTATGGCAGAGATGAGGATCTCAGAAGAGAAGAGTTCAATTTTTTTTTCTAGTCTCTTCATTTCTCTCAAAGACTCTTCAGATTTCTTGAATCTTTTCAGGCTTTGCAGTCACTTTAGGATGTTCTGGCTTCCAACTTAGAGAAAATATGATGTTAACACCATTTCAGGTTGCTAAAAGAAGAATCAGACTCTGGGCATGAAAGGAGCAATCAGTGTCCATTGTGCTCCATACCCCCAGCTTGTTACACTAGAAATTCCAGGGAATTTCCATTTGAGTGAGATCTGGAACTTAGATGAACTGAGTTATCTTGCTCCCAGAGGGAAAGATCATTTTCAAGTATATATTTTCCTATTTCTCTGCTACCAATTTGGATAAAGAATTTTCATTGCTGCTTTCAACTGTATGTTTATTATAGAACTGGTATTTGGTGAGAAGGAAGTCAAACCAAGGATAGAGAGCTCTGGATGCTCCTTTTCCCATTATGGATAACCATCAGAAGTTTAGCATGGATATGTGGGTGGAATACCCCTGTGTCTGGGGTAAGGTGGGGTGGTGGGGAGCTCACATGGGGAATGAGGGTTGTTTTGGGCATTCAGGCTCTAAAAGGTTCACCATTACTACCTCAGGGCATGTCAACTGAAAATCTTACTCTACCCAGTTTATATTGAAATATAAATATGGTAGATACCCATCCATTGGAATAATTGCAGTTCTTGCAAGATTTCTGTGGTCTTACTTATCGTATTTGTTTGGATATGTTTTTCAAAATAATTACATATGGACTGCTGTTTCAGTTTTAGAAAATAAACAGGGATATATTGATGCATTAAAATTCTGGAAGAATTATAGAATTAAATAGACAAATGAGATAAACATCCAGATAAACAAAGCCCAGTTAAACTCTTTTATATATTGTCTATTATACCTAGATAAATATTTTGAATTATCTATATCTGTCCAGCGATTATCTCTGTGTATGCAAAAACTGTGTAGGAAATTCATTGGGTCTATTTGAAGATCATCATTATTATAATTTAAGGAGGCAATTAAACTATTAGGCCATCTTCAGATCTTTTAAAGATAAATTTGCTATATTCATCTTCCCCTCCCCACAGTTTGCTTTTACCCTTCTAATCTTGGTTATGTTTGGTTTTGTTTGTAAAAAACCCCAACAACTTTTTAATTTAATATAATTTAAATGTATAGCATCAGCTTTTGTGGTGGCAAAGAACTGGAAACTGAAGTAATGTCCACTAACTGAGGAATGACTGAACAAATTGTGATATATGATGGAATACTATCCTGCTATAAGAAATGATGAGGAGGATGATTTCAGGAAAAGTTGGAAAAACCTACATGAACTGATGCAGAGTGAAATAATAAGAATCAGGAGAGCAATGTATACAGTAAGAGCCATATTATAAAATGATCAACTGTGAAAGATTTACCTACTTTCAACAATACAATGATTAAGGGCAATTCTCTGACAATGAATGCTACTGACTTCCAGAGAAAGCATTTTGGAAGTCAGAATTTTAGATCAAACTTAATATTTTCACTTAGTTTATTTGGGATTTTATTTTAGAATTTTTGTTTTATATGAGTATTCTCTCACAACAATTATGAAAATGGAAGTATGTCTTGCATGATAATACATTCATAATGAAGATAAAATGGGTTATAAGATCCAGACGGAGTAATGAAGTGATAGAGGCACATAATTTGGATCTTATAATTTCAAAAAAGTATATGTTGAAAATAGTTATTGCATGTAATAGAGAAAACAAAACATCTTTAAAATAAACACTAAAAATAAAATAAAATTAGTGGTTAATAATAATAACTACTTACTAGTGTGGTGAAAGTTGAATAAGATATTTTATAAAAAATTGTATTGTATAACAATAATAACAATAGCTAACATTGATTTAACATTTACTGTGTGCCAGGTACTGAGCCAAGTGTTTACAATTCTTATATCAATTAATCCCCTCTAACTTGGGAGACAGGTGCTATTATTATTCCCGTTTTATAGGTGAGAAAGCTGAAGCAAATAGCTTGTCAAATATCTGAGGCTTGATTTGACCTCATGTTTTTACTAACTTGGCTTACTCTACACTGTTCTCTATCTACTAACTTTACCTGACTGCCTAATTGGGCAGACCTTAAAATTCTCTACAAATATAAATAATTTTATTATAATTTCTTATCCATAAAGTGAAGGAGTTCAAGTACATGGCTGCTTAGCTTATTTTGTGCTCTAGATTTATGAACCTAAGCATATAATATAATAACCATTAAGTGCTATGTAAATAGAAGTTATTATCATTAAATTCCTATAATAAAGTCTTTATCAGATATACACTAATATAGCTATTGTATATAGACTAATACTAAAAAGAAATCTCTTCCATTTCACCTTGATATTCCCTCCTATCTTCTTCTTCCCACTTCCTAATGAGAAGGCAGTAGTCCTCTAAACTCTTCTGTAGTTGAAGTAATAAGCATTAAAAATCTTTGGACTCACAAATACGAAGTAGTCAATCAAATATTCTATGCTAAGTATTGGAATTACAGTAAAAGATAAAATATAACCTCTAACCTCAACTAGCTTACAGTCTAATGAGGAAGAAAACTTACAAAGTAAGCTAAGAAGTGGGTACAGTGAGGAAGTACTCGATGAAGGCACATAATGGATTAGTCTAGAGTCTTGTGTCATGGTGGTAAACTGGCTTCTTTAAATGGATATTCTTAGAAAGAGTCTCCACTGTCCACTCTGAACAGATGGAGGTATCCTAAGGGGAGAGATTACCCAGTAGGTGTGGAGTGCCTGAAATGAAATGGACTTGAAGTATGAAGAGACTCTGGGTGCACAGTGGATAAAGATACCATAAAATGTCAAAATAAATACTTGTTAACTGGTCAGGTCCTTAACCAATAATTGCACCTTGGTCTTAAGCTCGATTTGAGTTCTATAGAGTTTGATGAAAGAACATATTTAACTTTTGTATTGAGAAAACTCTCATTCCTAATATCCAGGGCAGAGTAGGAATACTCAACTTTGGGCCAACGTATGATAGGTTTGGAGAGTTCCTAACTTTTTCATAAGAAATAAATATGATCTCATTATTTTTACAAACATCTAAAAGAAATTTATATTTTCCTTCAATTTTGAATGGAAGCAACAAACATTGATCTGAGAAAAAGTCAATAGCCCTCCCTAGATCCTCAAAAAAATTTATGACGCAAAAAAGATTAAGAATCCTAGAGAGACTGTGGGATGAAAATCCAAACACTAACTACAAAACAGTGCATCCTTCTATGACTTTTGCCCTAACAAAAGTAAATAGGAGTCTCACAAAGCTAAGACTCCAGAATTTAACTAAAAATGAATCTAGTGGTTAAAAATTAAGGAATTTTTCGGAGACATGATTAATTGATCACAGACTTGTTTTTAGGCTATTATGGACTTAGAATTGTAGATATACTCATGGGTTTGGAAACTGTATTGAATAAACTCAACTTCTAAATTCATGAGGATAAATCTGATGTGACTTATGCTTAAAAATTCTATTTAAAGATACTATAGTGAATTTTAAAAATAAATATAACTATATATATTCATGTGAAATTAAATTAGTCTCTCCTGGTTTCTATCCTTTCCCCTTTTGAATTATGTATTTTAAATATACACATATATGCACATATGCATATGTATACACACATATGTAAATAAATGTATACAAGTCTATATATATGATTTTAGTGTAGCCATTGTCAGCATCTAAGTTAAGGAACAATACTTTTAAAAGACTAAAAAAATATTATTTATACATTTTATCTTTTATTAGTGAGTACTGTAAATTGATGAACATATAAGAAAGCATTTAATAGAGAAAGTTTAAAGATAAACTTTTATTTTTAAACCCTTATCTTCTCTCTTAGAATCAACACTGAGCATTCATTCCAAGGCAGAACAATAAGGGCTAGGCAATGGGGGTTAAGGGACATATCAGGGTCACATACTCGGGAAACGTAGGCATTCAGATTTGAATCCAGGACCTCCTGTTACTGGGCATGGCTCTCAATCTACTTAGTTACTTAGCTGTACACAGATGCAGACTTTTGGCTATTTTAAAGTGAATCTAAATTTTTCATTACATTCAAGAAATAGGTCCCTATTTCACTAAGAGTAGACCTAATTAATTTTAAACTATAAATTAACTATTCAGATTTATTACTACATGCAGGCTAATAAGACCAGACACCTTACCCTACAGACAAGTTTAATCTCCAATTTGCAAACATATTTTTGATTTGTCTACCCAGAAAAGACTTTTATTACCACTCATGTGTTTTGAGCTAGAGCAATATCATGAGGTGTTACTTCATGACAAATCTCTGTTCTATTGTTCTTCCATAATACCTGAAAATTATTTTCTTATCCCTGAAGTCATTCCTTTTTTAAGTAAGTTATATTGAGGTGCCTCTTGCTAAATTCATCATGTATTACTAAGAAAGAGTAACCAATTATCATATGAGTGGATTTATTTCCTTTATGCTTTCCTTGCCCTCTTTTACTTCCATACTGTTGATACACTGTTCCCCATACCTGGAATGGGCCCCCCATTTTGATTTATATAAAAGCTCCCTCTTCCTTCAAAACTAGCTTAGGTATTATATAAAACATCAATCCACACATAAATAATATATAGGCACAATATATAAAACATAAATATGTAGATATAAATATACATATATGCAATATATATGTATATGCATATATATATATATGTGCATATACTCCTAAACATATTATAGATATATGCATGCAATGGATTCTTTAATACAGAGTCACACCAACAGAAAAGACATGATGAAATAAACTTTCATAGAATCTTGACTACTATATTAAACTAAAGTGTTTTTTTATGTCATGTTTTTTTAAAAAAGTATTTTTAATGTCATGTTAAAGTCATTGGTTTTAAAGAAGATAAATATAGGCCATAGTTCGAAGTATTGTGCCCAAAAGACTGAAGTGACACTCCCTTGCCAAATGTTCTGTCCTAATCAGGGCACATTTGAAGTATAATGTTCATTGTATTTTCCCAAATTCATAGTACAAAGCAAAAAATAGTCATTTATTAAATTAATATCAGAAGGATGGAAACTGATATTAAGTGAAATTCTTTTAACTTTAGTACTATGATTTGGAGTTTAGCTTTGACTCAGTAGGCAGTAACAGGCTGCCACATGAGAATTGGGCCTAATGATTATTTGTACTGCAGTGTACGAATGAAGGAGAAATTGAAGAAAACTTCTACAATAGACTTGGATGATGATCTAGAATGAAGTAGTTGGAAAGAAAAAAAAAGAACTGAAGAAATAAATGTTTCACTATGGCAATCTGTATGACTTTGCATCTGATTGGGTGAGTCATTGGAGAAAATGCAGAAGTAACCTCAAATTTCAATTCTATATACATAAAGTTATCTGAAGACACAACTTTGTTGAAGCTGAACTCTTCTATTTCCTTAAGGTGTATAAACACACAACTATATACTGAAGGTAAGTTAATTATTGGCCTTTAAAAAAAATCATGCATCATATATATCTATTTATATCAATGAGTTTAGAGAAAGTACTTTGTCAATCTCAGAGTGCCATAGAAATGATTGCTGCTATTACCATTATATGTTTGTTGACATGTTCTATATAATAAACTCCAGAATTACTCCAACATCTAATACATTTTCGAATAGCAAATAATTTTGAAACACATTCTTCCCAGAAATTTTAAAATATTAAATATTCAGAATTTTTAAAAATCTAATAAAAAAATTAGCCAGATAATTTTAAATATATGTTTACTCTTAGACACAGTTGAGAACTGCCATCTCATTAAAAATAAAGGAAAATAGTGCGATATTTGGATTTATATTTAAAAAAATAAAGTTAATCTTTGAAGACACAAAGTTATTGCTTTACTTGTGAGCTGGCTTAATAATAGATAAGTTAATTTTGAGAGTAAAACATAAGTCTGATGAAGTCTATCTTGTGAAGAAGCCAGTCTCCTGACTCTGCTCTGCATAATGTTCTTTAACTGTGAAGCATGTAAATAATAACACTATAAGGTATCTGGAGGCATAGAGGGCATGTCATGATACTAAGAATTCATCTCCCTTACTGATTAATATTAGATGGGAGCAATTTCAGACTACTGATTAGATCTATAAATAATTAATGCAATGTTATTGTGGATGATTAAGGTTATTTCTTTTAATGGGATTCTCAAATCACTCCTAACACCTCAGTATAAATTCTTTATGATATCTAGCCATGCATGTACTTCAGCAAACTTAGCAGGGAATGCTTTTTAATAGCAATCCAAGCAATCATGACATACTTACAAAGCAAAGGGAAGAAATAAACTTATATTCAGGCACATATCTTAGAAATATTTCTAGCAAAATGTTTTAGGAATAAGAGCATAGTTGACTCTACTTGCTCTTACAAGTTCTCTTACATGAGTTTTTTCCCCTTCTTTATTCTTTAGTTGAGTTAATTTCTAGTTCAAATAAATATAATCTACATTTTCATTAGCTGATGACAAACATGAATGAAAATATTTTGTCACACCATGTTTGGAGCTGGTCAAACATTTGAGTGCTATAACAGGAAGACTGAAAATGGCTCATATTGGATCTGTGACAAGTTAAGTGATACAGAGACTCTATAAAAGTAAAATGCTTACCTTCATGAGATAAATGAATTTCATCCTGCACATACAGTGACCTATTGAATTCCTTGACTACTTAACTCAGGATCCTGACTATAAGTTTCCTAAGTATGCCTATGTAGATAAAAAAGGAAAGAAAAAAGTGAAATAATTTAATAATACACTTGTACAAATATATATTTTATAGACATGCATATCTAAACATATAAAGAATATTTTATTTATCTAAATGTTTTAAAATATTTTATGTATTTTGTATTAAAGTCAGTATTTTCTATTAGAAGTTTTGTGTTTTTTAAAGAAGACAGAAATAAGGTTGCATTAATAGAATGTTCCAAATGATTAGATGATAAGAAAAAGAAAAAAAACCTAATGTTTACATTAATTACATATAAATATATATGAGATATATATAAACCTGTGAGTATTCTTAATAGTTGTTTATATTAATATAAAATATATTTAATAACATACATTATAAATATAATATATTACTTAATTAACTTGAATATCTTCTTGGGTGAATATCATATTACATTTGAACAGAATTTTACAAGAATGATATAATATAATAAAAAATAATGTTTCTATTTAATTTATCTTATATTATAAAACCAGCATTGTGATAAAAAAAAGAACACATAAACTGTGGGCTACATAGCACAGTATTTTAATGTTTGCTTTTTACTTACTTGAAAAGTCCAAAGAACTAAACATAAATTTTAATATTTGTTATTAAAGCTTCTGAGAAGTAGCTCATCTGAAGTATTTTAGGACATTTTTTTTAATATTTATCCTTTATCAACAGAAAAAGTTTTCATTCTTCCATATGGTAGCCTTCCTTTCAGCAAACCTACATTTCTAATTGACTGTGATATCATTCTTTCCTAGTTTCTCCACCCCTCTTTCCACAACTAGTGTCTTCCCTTTGAGGTTTTCTCCCATTTACTTCTGCACATATATGCTTGAATATTTTCTTTCCTATTAGGCTTTGACATTTTTTGATGTTATCTGCCAATTTTTTTCCTTTTGTGGCTCCATTTCTTAGATTACTGCCCCCCTTCCATTCAACTACTACTGTCAACTCTGCTACTCAGGCAAATCCAGTGGCTTCTTATTGCTTCTAAGAGTATTTATTTAAACCCTTAACCTCTGTGTATTGGCTCCTAGGTGGAAGAGTGGTAGCAATGGGGGTCAAGTGACTTGCCCAGAGTGACATAACTGGGAAGTGTCTGAGACCGGATTTGAACCTAGGACCTCCCAACTCTATGCCTGACTCTAAATCCACTGAGCTACCCAGCTGCCCCCTAAGAGAATTAAAAAAAAATACTGTTTGGTATGTGAGTCCCTTCATAACTCAGCCACCTTTTATCTTTCCAGCATTCTTATACCTCCCTCCTTAACACATACTCTTTGACCTAGTAACACTCTCCTCCTATGTGTACCATGAACATGATACTCTATCTCTAAAATTTTTTCTCTCTGGCCCCTAAGCCTGGAATTGTCTCCCTTCATCATGCCACATACTGACTTCTTTGAATTCCTTTAGGTCCCATCTAAAATATCATCTTCTACAAGAAAGCCTTCCCTAAATCATCTTTATCTAGTGCCTTGCCTCTGTCAATTATGTCTATTTATTCTGTATTTAGCTTGCTCAGTATAAGTTCGTATATTGTCTTCCCCATTAAGACTATATCTCCTTGAGGGCAAATATTGTATTTTGTCTATTTTTGCATCCCCAGTGCTCAGACCAGCACCTGACAGATAATAGCCACTTACGGCTTGTTTATTGATTGATTGACTGATTTTCACAGGGCTTGACACATAAAAAATGTCTGATTATTGACTGGCCCAAAAGCCTTGCTGATAACTCAAAAGCAACATTTCCAAAGGCTAATTTAGTTATGCTTGCCCACCCCTCCAAACCAGCCCCTCTCTTTGATTTCTCTGTTTCTCTTAAGGATGTCATTATATTTTTAGTCACTCAGACTTGAACCATTGAATAAGTTTTGATTTTTTGATTCTCACAGTCCCCTACCACCAATAAGATTGGAAGAGTTTGACTCAAGTACCTTAAATGATTTTTTTTCCTCAATAGTCTTTGATTTTTAATTCCCTCTGTAATAACCCTAGTTTAAGTTCTTCCAATACTATTGTTGTACAGGGTTGGAGGTAGGGGTAGAGAAAGAGAATAATCATTTACATGATGTGTATTATGTTCCAAACACTGTGCTAATTTTTAAAATATTTTTTATTTATTTTCTTACAAATGTCATCTCATTTAATGCTCACAACAACTCTTGGGAGTGGGTGTTGATATTAGTCCCATTTTTACAGTCAAGGATCCCAAGGAAGACAGAGATTAAATGTTTTGTCCAGGATCATGAATCTAGGATGTGTCTGAAGTCAGATGTGAATTCATTTTCTTGATCCCAAGTCTTGCTCTTGATCCACTGCACCACCTAGCTATCTAAATGCTATTTGTTCTTCATTCTGTCCTATACACTGCTGTCAAAGTGATCTTCCTAAAGTACAGATCTTGTATGCTGCTTCCTTAGTCTACTGAGACATCTGCAGCATATTGGACAGAGCACTGAGCCTGAATCAGAAAGAGCTGTTTTAATCTATTCTCACACTCTTCCTAGCTATGTGACTTGGACAACTCACTTAACCATTCTTTGCCTCAGTTTCCTCTATGGTAAAATGGGGAACAGGATCTACATCGCAGGATTTAGGTGAGGATAAAATGAAATAATATTTCTAAAGGTTTTAGCCAAGTTGGCTAAATAGTAGATGCTACCTAAATGCTGATTCCCTTCTCTAATGAGAAACAGAATCTCAGAGCTAGAAATAAACTCAAAGAACATTTAATCCAAATAATTACTTAATTAAGCTTACCTTCCACAATTCCCCAGAATCTGTTATCATTGAGACTTTGCTCAAAACATTCCAGAGAGAGGGAGATTCAATACTTCATGAGGCCTTGAGTCAATCTATTACATTTGAAGTCAGCTCCAGTTTCTGACTGCTTTCCTTCTTACTCAAAGAGGAACAACCTGGCATCACTGGGTGGTGGCCTTTGACTTATGCATTGGCATTAAGTGAAGCAGAGTTGCATAAAATTGTTGGGTCCTATTTCTCCTTTTCAGGTCAGTGAAGTCCAGTGGCAAGATAAAAGTCACAAGACTGGTGATGGCTCAGGATGCAGTGGATGACCTTGACTTCTTCGATGTCTAACCACACTCTGAGTGTTATAACACATGCTTCCATTGATTTCATCAACAATGGAACAATTCGTTTCAATCCATCCTTTCTGGGACAGGAAATTTTCTCATGCCTAAGGTAGGCATCGGGGCAGCTGGGTGGCTCAGTGGATTGAGAGCCAGGCCTAGAGACTGGAGGTCCTAGGTTCAAATCCGGGCTCAGACACTTCCCAGCTGGGTGACCCTGAGCAACCCATTGCCTACTGGTTGTGGCCCTATGCTCCTAGAATGGAGTCCCAGGATAAACAAAAAAAAAAAAAAGAAAGAAAAAAAAAGGTAGGCATCTCCCTTACATATGGAATTAAGGCCTTTCAATTACTCATAACTTTATTTAGTATACCTGTTGAGACAGTTTATCAGTGTTTGGCCACTATGCATGCTACAGCATCATGGAGTCACAGGGAGAGTTGGGTGGCAAGCACAAACAAATGGAAGACAGCAAACCTGAAAAAGCTTAGCAAGCCGTCACAAGAGAGTTTCCTCTAAACACTCTGTACATACCTCCAATTATTAGAAGTCCTTTGAATCAAGCCATAATCTTCCTCCATAGCTCCTAGTTTTGTTACCTATGGCCCAGAACAAGTCTAATCCTTCTCCCTTGCTCTTCAATATACTTCTATAATAGCTTCTCTTTCTACAAAAATTCTTAGTGGTGTGTGTGTGTGTGTGTGTGTGTGTGTGTGTGTGTGTGTGTGTGTGTGTATGTGAAAGAGAGAGAGAGAGACAGAGAGATACAGAGAACATGTGTGAGAGAAAGAGACAGAGAGACAGAGACAGAGACAGAAAAATACAAAGACAGAGACAGAGAACAAGAGATATGGACTTCTTTAAGTCTGGTGAAAATTATGAACCCTTTCTCAGAGTGTACTTTTTTTTAAAATTTTTTTTAACATTTATTAATATTCATTTTTAACATGGTTACATGATTCATGCTCCACCTTTCCCCTTCAACCCCCCACCCCCTCCCCCC